>NC_070583.1:32479582-32537082 GCF_027409825.1 Scomber japonicus | reverse complement strand
CCCTCCTTACTCCTTTCCTTCCTTACTTCCTTCATCCCTTCCTTCTCTCCTTTCTTCCTTCTTCTTTTCCTCCATCCCTCCCTCCTTACTCTTTTCCTTCCTTCCTTCCTTCCTCCCTTCCTTCCTCACCTCCTCCTTTCCTTCATCCCTTCCTTCTCTCCTTTCTTCCTTCCTCTTTTCCTCCATCTGTCCCTCCTTACTCCTTTCCTTCCTTACTTCCTTCATCCCTTCCTTCTCTCCTTTCTTCCTTCTTCTTTTCCTCCATCCCTCCCTCCTTACTCTTTTCCTTCCTTCCTTCCTTCCTCCCTTCCTTCCTCGCCTCCTCCTTTCCTTCATCCCTTCCTTCTCTCCTTTCTTCCTTCCTCTTTTCCTCCATCTGTCCCTCCTTACTCCTTTCCTTCCTTACTTCCTTCATCCCTTCCTTCTCTCCTTTCTTCCTTCTTCTTTTCCTCCATCCCTCCCTCCTTACTCTTTTCCTTCCTTCCTTCCTTCCTCCCTTTCTTCCTCGCCTCCTCCTTTCCTTCATCCCTTCCTTCTCTCCTTTCTTCCTTCCTCTTTTCCTCCATCTGTCCCTCCTTACTCCTTTCCTTCCTTCCTTCCTTCCTTCAGCCCTTCCTTCTCTCCTTTCTTCCTTCCTCTTTTCCTCCATCTGTCCCTCCTTACTCCTTTCCTTCCTTACTTCCTTCATCCCTTCCTTCTCTCCTTTCTTCCTTCTTCTTTTCCTCCATCCCTCCCTCCTTACTCTTTTCTTTCCTTCCTTCCTTCCTCCCTTCCTTCCTCGCCTCCTCCTTTCCTTCATCCCTTCCTTCTCTCCTTTCTTCCTTCCTCTTTTCCTCCATCTGTCCCTCCTTACTCCTTTCCTTCCTTCCTTACTTCCTTCATCCCTTCCTTCTCTCCTTTCTTCCTTCTTCTTTTCCTCCATCCCTCCCTCCTTACTCCCTTCCTTCCTTCCCTTCCTTCTGTCCTCCCTTCCTTCTTTCCTTCCTTCCTTCCTTCCTTGAACTGAGGACAACAGGAGGGTTAAAAGAGGTTTTTCAAAATCCCTTTGAAAAGAAGTGACACTGACACTTCAGCTTCAGCGTCACTTTGACACTGAAACTACTTTCAAGTTCCTGTATGAAGACCCCAGACTGCTGCAGGCTGGTAAAGGGCAAGTCATTTAGAAACATAGTGTAGAGTGAGGCCATGAAGTGCTTTAAGACATATCTTTAAATGGATTCTGTAATAAACTGGTAACCAGAGACATAAGAGGGCGTAATATTATGCCTTTTATTGGGTTTTGTTAGTCTTGCTGCTGTGCTCTGTACAATTAGAGGAATTGTTTTCTGATTTGTGGCAGTTAGGAGATCATTACAGTAATCTAAACTTGAGGAAATGAGAGCATGTGTGATGGATTCTGTGTCTCTGATATGAACAGATGTTTGGAAATGTTCCTTAGATGAACAAAACTGGGCAATCTTAAAATTAATATCAAAAATATTATATGATTGTGAATGCTAAAGAACAGCTTGTACTGTCAATGGGCCGTGAGATGAGATTGTACTGTCGACTAGTATCTCAAACGTTCTCACAGAGTTGAGGATGGGAACATTAAGAGAAATTGAACCTGAAGGCTGATCTTGGAAGAGGCTTCAGAGGTGAAGGGCGTTAAATTGCAAAGCAGCAGGTAGTGCAGGAGCATCGCAGTATACAGAATGACTCACTGCCATCCTGGTTATATATCGACCACCTAGTTAAAGGATGACATCATGTTCATATATGACTGGAGGACCTATGGAAAATACTAGGGCTGGGTATTGTTAAGAACCTCACAATTCGATTCGATATTGATTTAAATGGTTCGATATAGATTCAGTAATAAGTAGAATTACACAAATAATTCATTAGAGTACCTGTTGATAATTTTAAAATAATTATTTATTTTCGTGCCCCTATGAACAGCCATAATATAACTGATAGCATTGTTGAGCAATAACACATCTGAAAATAAAGCATTAGCACAATAAAACCAGGCGGGGAGCTCCGGTCCTCTGAAATGAGGCCAACGCAGAAGTAACTTAGAGCTGCATTCTATCAAAAGGCCACCAGGGGGCGGCCGTCTCTATACAAGTCAATGGAGAATTCACCAACTTCTCACTTGATTTCTAACCTCAGTAAACGTTTTCAAAATGTGTTTATGGTCTCAATCGCTAGTTTAAAGCCTTCTTCAATGCAGTATGATGTTCATTTGGGACATTTTGGCCTCCCTGATTTTATATTTGACGATAAAGCAGGGTATGCATTAGGGCGTGGCTACATCCTGATTGACAGGTTGATTGACCAATGTCCTCGAGATCCAGCCCTCGCAACCATAGCAACCTCCCCGCTCCGCCCATGCCCCCGCCTCATGCCCATATAAATAGAATCCATGTTTTTATTTTTCCCAGCATGCACCTGAAATTTTCAAGATGGCGCTGCTTAGATCCGAAACTATTGGCTTCCGAGCAGCAGACCACAAACCAATGGGTGACGTCACGGATGTTACGTCCATTTCTTTTATACAGTCTATGAGTAATACTGAAAATGGACTACAAAAGTAAAAGAAATATGACAGTACTGTATTAACATTTAAGTAAAGTGCAATCTGATTTTAAAGTTGAAGGCTGCTGCTGCTGCTACCTGCTTCGGTTGCTATGTTGTTGCTGTGTGGTTGAGTGTGGCCTCACAGCGCCCCCACTGGCCAGGGGCTTGAATCGATTCAGAGGATTTAATGAATCAATATTGAATTGGGAAAAAATATATTGCAATGCATTGATGAATCGATATTTTTAGCCACCCCTATAAAATACTGTATGATGTATAGTAATGGCGCTTTTCCACTACACAGTTCCAGCACGACTCGACTCGCCTCGGCTCGGCTCGTTTTTTTTTGCGTTTCCACTAGGGATAGTACCTGGTACCTGCTACTTTTTTAGTACCTGCTCTGCTGAGGTTCCAAGCGAGCCGAGCCGATACTAAATGTGATGTCGACAGACTGTTGGCCGCTGATTGGTCAGAAGAGTCATGTGACATCCAACACAAGAATCAAACCCGGCATTTTTAAATACCGGCAACAGCGTTACAGCCATACGGCTCAGTGTTCTTGCTTTGTGTGTGACAGAAAGCCACATATAGCAGCAAGTACACCATCGCCTCCATGTCCTCCATTGTTTATGTGTTTGTGTCGCGTATAAAACGAAGTCACGGCACTATCGCGGAGCCGTTGCTATGACAACCCCGCCCACGTTGAGTAGGTAGGTACCTTTTTGTAATGGAAAAGGTCGTTCCTGGAACTGAGTCGAGTCGAGCCGAGTAGTGCTGGAACTGTGTAGTGGAAAAGCGCCATAAAACAACTTCCCAGCCTGCCTGAACTACCCCAGTGCTACGTATCATGAATGTTGTGTTTTACAATGACCGTAACCGCAGCACCAGTGCAGGTTAGATGGATGACTGGTTCAGGATGGAAACCACTATGTGCGGCAACTCTGATGTCCTGTTGTCGGTCAATTAGGTTCCTCTCCTCTCCTTGTCTAATGGGTCTGTGCATCCTTCCTGTTGGGAAGCTGATGGAAGGCACACCTACTGTAGCAGCTGGCTTCACAAGATCAACATCACGCACACACACACACACACACACACACACACACACACACACACACACACACACACACACACACACACACACACACACACACACACCGACAGGAAACAATTTGGCAGTTCACTGGGCAAACTGGTGGTTATTGGACAATAATGGCCGCCATCAGCTACTACAAACACCACCCCTTCCCACACCACATCTACTGTATAAATGAAACCATTAAGAAGTAATATACCATGACCACGGAGAAATACTGGCTTCTGATTGGCTGGAGCATGTCCATTATAATGTTGTATCAGGACACTTGAATCATTGTTCTAGTAGAGAGTTAAATCTTTATAAATCAGGTAGTTGTAGCTACAGCATTTATGTTTTCCTGCACTTTTAATCTCCAATGCTGTTAATATTAGTATTTTATGTACAATAACAATTTCAATTCAACTGTGCAATATACATATAATATACTTTATTTTTATCTGTGCAATAACAATATAATCTCTGGTATATTACTACTCAATACCAATATTACTGTTGTGCTGTATATAATGATGATTGAGCTCTTTTAAAGCACTTTACATTTTAATCTTTCATTTGCACTGTATGTCCTTTTTAATGATTTTAAAGCATTATTTTATGCTGTAATCTTATATTTAAAGCTCTATTCTAGCATTTTATTTCTCTCTCTTTCTATTTTTCTGTACTTTGTTTTTATTATTAGTTCATTGTATGTTTTAATGTTTCCATATGTTTACTATTATTGGGTTTTTATTTTTATTTCTCAAATTGCATGTTTTTATGTTTTTTTATTTCCAATTCTTACTGTTAAATGTCTGTTTTATGTAAAGCACATTGAGTTGCCATTGTATATGAAATGCGCTATATAAATAAAACTGCCTCGCCTTGCCTTGCCACAATATTATTTTTATTATATATTATTATTATAGTTTTCGTACTTATTCATTGTTCTTTATTCTTTCTTATTGGTGCTCTTCCACTTAACTGTCCATTTGCTGCTGTAATACTGCAAATTCCCCCCATTGTGTGACTAATAAAGGAATATGTTATCTTATCTTCCACTGTACATTTCCAGAATTGGGCCATTTCAGGCAGCGATGCAGCACTACTGTCCTTCTTCTCCTGCCAAAACGGATGTGAGCCTCAAATATGGCCTAAATATCCCAAATCAAATGTGGACCTTTTTTGGTAAAGAAGCAGGGGTCTCAAGTATGTGTATTCTGGATGTGGGCCAGTTGTGGTTTATCTTTGTTTTTGTTTTTTCCGGTCGACATTCAGCATTGCTTTAGCTTGCATGTGGCCCAGATCATGAGGAAACAGGAGCGGACCGCCCAAGTGAAATCACTCCACGCAGTATGTGTTCTGGATGAAAGCTCCACAGTTATTTTGCTATCTGGGTTGCCTGCTAACTCTGGTTAAATGGAGCTAACTGAATAACAAACATACTTATAATATTATGAATGAGAACTTTAACAACTGCTCCGTTTATTAGCATCAGTGTTATGAGCATGAAATGGACTCTATAGTGTCCCGAAAGACAAAATAACAGACTCTATAGAGAAAAACTACACTCCGCTTCACACCATGGCATTCTTGAACTGTCAAATATCAATTATTCTAGTTTTGTATTTAAAGTCTGTGTAAAGTAAGAATAAATATGTGTTCTGAGTTTGATATACCACAGAAAAGTGTGTTGTTAACCACCCTGCCAAATTTGAATGATTAACAAAATCGCCAAATATATGAAATTAGGCTTCAAAGTTGTGTAAAAATCAGCCTCTTTCTCTGCTCCCAAACGCTGTGGGCGTGGCCGCCGAGTCCGCTGAAGCCCCGCCCCCTACCAAGTGTCACCTGTCAATCAAAGTCACCACCTCTACCAGAAACATGGACGCTAGGTCTGAGAGCTTTCTACTGCTAACGCTGCTAGCTTGCCGGCTAACTCGGTGGCTAGCTTGCCGGCTAACTGTAGACTGTAGTAGTAGTAGTGTGTGCTGAATGTATTTATACCTCTACAGCAGCAGGGGCGGGTTTATGCTAATCACTAAATCCTGAACACAGAAATCTTGAAACACAGTTTGTGAAGCCTAGCTCCACAATTCAAATCTAAATGGTTGAAATGCTTTTTACACTTTTTTTTAGAAATACATTTATGACCTATTTAATGTGTTAGGAAGAAAATGTCTGAATTCACTTTACACAGTCTTTAATGTTAATCTTTAAGGGGGCATAAATTGATCATTGTCTACAGCTTTTACAGCCTAGACAAGTTTGCAGCATTCGTCCCTCGCTGCTGCTAACAATTATTTAGAAGGTGAATAAATGAAGCAAGACAAAAGTTTAAATATAACAGCTTTAAACTATTTTAAGTAATTATAACTGTATCAAAACAATCTGTAGGCTACATCTGTTAGACAGACACAGAAGCATGCAGGTACACAAGACGCGGTGCCACTAAGGAAATTAATTCTTTAATACCACACAGCAGAGCGAGACCAGAATAAATCAGCACTAAACTGACGAGTCGCTCTCACTTGAGAACTACTTGACTGCTGAGAATTGAACAAAAATGTAATTTTGCAAACGCTTCCTCTGTGATTTGGGCCACAGGGCAAACAGCATTCATAATAAGTGTGATGATTTTTATCTTCACACAGGCCCACACATCAGAAAGATCATATCTGAAATGTCTGACATCTGTCAAATCCGTCCTCTCTCCTTTCTTTTCTCTTTCTTTCCTCACATCTGGCTTCTGGTCTGTGCGGTGACATGTGAGGACATTTATAAAGAAGCAGCCATTTAATGTTAAAGACTGTGTAAAGTGAATTCAGACATTTTCTTTTAAAGACATTAAATAGGTCATAAATGTATTTCTAAAAAATGTGTAAAAAGCATTTCAACCATTTAGATTTGAATTGTGGAGCTAGGCTTCACAAACTGTGTTTCAAGATTTCTGTGTTCAGGATTTAGTGATTAGCATAAACCCGCCCCTGCTGCTGTAGAGGTATAAATACATTCAGCACACTACTACTACTACAGTCTACAGTTAGCCAGTTAGCTGAGTTAGCCACCGAGTTAGCCGCCGAGTTATCCACCGAGCTAGTAGCTAAGTTAGCAGTAGAAAGCTCTTACAAGTAGCGTCCATGTTTCTGGTAGAGGTGGTGTCTTTGATTGACAGGTGACACTTGGTAGGGGGCGGGGTTTCAGCGAACTCGGCGGCCACGCCCACAGCGTTTGGTAGCAGAGAAAGAGGCTGATTTTTACACAACTTTGAAGCCTAATTTCATTTTTTTAATCATTCAAATTTGGCAGGGTGGTTAACAACACACTTTTCTGTGGCATGTCCAACTCATATTTATTCTTACTTTACACAGACTTTAAGACTATCTGAAACACTCATAAACAAAGTCAAGACCTTGCATTGGGTTTCATATCTTGATTTTATGCTTCTAAAGACAATCGACAACAATCTGCTGAAATTAACCAGATATGTCCAGATGTAGATCCAACTTTCTTCCAATGCCCAACGTTGGCACAACAGTTTTGCTCTTCTATTTTTGAGACATTTTCTTATAGTTATCGTCCTCCTGACCCTGTAACAGTAATCTCTGGTGTGTTCCCCGGTGAGGCAGCAGTATCTGTTGCCCAGTCGTAGCCTTTTCATCTCCCAATGCCTTATTTTATTTAACTGCAAATCACCAACCCCTCCTACACACAGGCGCTGGGTGGGGATGTGATGGTACATTTAAAGCTTGAAAAGGTTGAAATATTCAACTAGGGGATCAATCCAGGGATTTTACAGGGGCTTGCAGCTTTTAATGGACTACTTTTGACCTGCTAAAGACACTGAAACACAAGAATGCGACTTAACTGATTGACAATCTCATGTGCAATGTGCGATAACTGGTATTATTTATTTATTTCACCATCGTTGTGTTTATATTCTCTATATCTTGTGGATGTCATTTGTGGTCTCGTCAATTGTATGTGTTGTATATTTTTGCATTAAAAAAAAAAAAAAGCCAATGAATATATTTGGATTTGGATTTTTCCCGCTTCTCTTGTCAGCTCCCAGTTGTCCACTAACCCTCTTTCCATTTTGGGAAAGGCCAGTCAATGTGTCCCTATGAATAAATTACTGCTGGGACCTTACAATACAGTAATACACAGATGGAGAGAGAGAGAGAGAGAGATGTGGAGAGACTGTGATGGGGGAAGGATGAGAGAATAACATCGTCGCTGGGGGTAGAGAGGAGTCGAAGTAGGTGAGGGAGAAAGGAAGAGGGATGAGGAGGAGGGGAGAGAGAGAGAGAGAGAGAGAGAGAGAGAGAGAGAGAGAGAGAGAGAGAGAGAGGAGCGAGGGAGGAGAGAGAGAGGAGTCGAAGTAGGTGAGGGAGAAAGGGAGAGGGGAAAAGGGGAGAGAGAAAGGGAGAGAGAGAGAGAGAGAGAGAGAGAGAGAGAGAGAGAGAGAGAGAGGAGTCAGATAGGAGCGAGAGAGAGAGGGAGAAAAAAAGAGCGAGGGAGGAGAGAGGAGGCTTACTTGGTCTCAGTTGTAATGTATTATGTATCAGAATGGGCCGACCAGCAGGAAAAAGCATATGAAGAAGTGTATTCTCACATGCTCCAGTGTGTGTGTGTGTGTGTGTGTGTGTGTGTGTGTGTGTGTGTGTGTGTGTGTGTGTGTGTGACATGTGAACAAAAGACCTTTATGAATAATGAAAGCTTTCAACTGAACTTTGCATCAGTCATTATTAATGCCTATAATTGTTTTTATTTCCTGTAAAATCTGGGAGTGTTTACTTTACTTATTAAAACAAAGTTACTGTTTACATCACAAACAATCGAACCATTTTGTGTTTTTTTGAATTATTTAACCCTCGTGTCGTCCTCCCGGGTCAAATTGACCCCGTCTTATTCTTCTTTCCTCCCTTCCTTCCTCCCTTCCCTCCTTCCTTCCTTCCGCCTGTACTTCCTTCATCCCCCTTTCTTCCCTCCTTCCTTCATTCCCTCCTTCCTCCCTCCTTTCCTTCCTCCCTTCCTTATTCCTTCCTCCCTCCTTCTGTCTTTCTTTCCTCTGTCCTTTTTTCATACCTTCCTTCCTTCTTTCCTTTCCTCCCTTCTTCCTTCCCTCCTTCCTTCCTCCCTCCTTTCCTTCCTTCTTTCCTTTCCTCCCTTCCTTCCTTCCTTCCTCCCTCCTTTCCTTCCTTCTTCCTTCCTCTCTTCCTCCCTTCCTTATTCCTTCCTCCCTCCTTCTGTCTTTCTTTCCTCTGTCCTTTTTTCATACCTTCCTTCCTTCTTTCCTTTCCTCCCTTCTTCCTTCCCTCCTTCCTTCCTCCCTCCTTCTTTCCTTTCCTCCCTTCCTTCCTCCCTCCTTTCCTTCCTTCTTCCTTCCTCCCTTCCTCCCTTCCTCCCTCCTTTCCTTCCTCCCCTCCTTATTCCTTCCTCCCTCCTTCTGTCTTTCTTTCCTCTGTCCTTTTTTCATACCTTCCTTCCTTCTTTCCTTTCCTCCCTTCTTCCTTCCCTCCTTCCTTCCTCCCTCCTTCTTTCCTTTCCTCCCTTCCTTCCTTCCTTCCTCCCTCCTTTCCTTCCTTCTTCCTTCCTCTCTTCCTCCCTCCTTTCCTTCCTCCCTTCCTTATTCCTTCCTCCCTCCTTTTGTCTTTCTTTCCTCTGTCCTTTTTTCATACCTTCCTTCCTTCTTTCCTTTCCTCCCTTCTTCCTTCCCTCCTTCCTTCCTCCCTCCTTTCCTTCCTTCTTCCTTCTTTCCTTTCCTCCCTTCCTTCCTTCCTTCCTCCCTCCTTTCCTTCCTTCTTCCTTCCTCTCTCCTTTCCTTCCTTCTTTCCTTTCTTTTCTTTCCGGAAGGACGACACAAGGGTTAAACTTGCAATAAGTGATTTTTTTGGGTCACATTGAGCCAGGAACACAATACTGGCATGATGTATTTTCACCTTTAGGTTCATATGCATAAGATTCATATGAACTTATTAGTCAATTATTAACTATTTTTTATGTTCTATATTTGTTCCCCACTAACTCCTGAGGGAAATATCTTGCTCTTAAGAAATTAAATACTCCATTCAGCTAGTTACTAAAGTGTCTCTGTTGTCGGGTGCTGTGCAGTTAGTGTACAGCGGGCTTTTAGAGCTGAATAGAGGTTTGTTGTGCAGCTCCATGTTGTGGCTAAAAATGACATTGACCAAAAAAATAGGCTAAAAGAATACAAAAAACACTACATAGAGCTGAGAGGAGCAACAGACATCACTTCAACCAACACTCAACTTTTACAAAAGAAATATAGATTGCAGCCACTTCAGAGGACTCAAGAGACATAATCTGAACCTCGTTTTGCATATTCCCCCTTTCTTTTTCATTTTCATATATTCTTTTATCAGCATACTCTTCACAGGAACACCGTAAACTGTAGCAAACCAATTCCTCTCGCAGCAGGTTAAAAACAACAACAACATCTGGAGGAAAGGGACGGAAAATCTGCATGAATGAATATCAGTTGAAATTGATTAGCTCCTTCATAAAATACAGGTATTCTTTTAGTGAGTCCAGTATGGAAAATCAGTTTCATCCCTCACATATACAAAAGTTTAAAAAAAAATTGCTATAAGAGGCATAACATACTGTTAAATGGCACTGTGAGTAAGAACAAAGAGAAAGAAAAAGCTGGACTATATGATAAAGAACAGAGAACATGTTGAGGTTTGATGTTCTGTATTGATATGTCTAACGTGAAAAATAAAAATATTAAAAGGGGAACCAATCTACCCAACACCAGGGAGAAGTTGAAAGACATGTGGATGAAGAATGAGACAGATGGAAAATTAAGAAAGGAGTAAACATGAGCAGGAAAGAGAAAAACAAAAATAGAGGGAAAAAAGGGCTATATACGTGTTTTGAACTTCTGATTAAACATCTTAAATCAGTATGTTACTCGTTCTTCCACTCGCCCACCTGTCCGTCTTCACACCACTGTCTCATTCAGTCCTGCTTGCTTGTTGGCTGTCTTTATCTTTTCTGAGAGCGGCCGCCTGTCTTGTTAGAGCACAAACAGAAGCAGCTATCGGGAATCATTAAAGCCACTAAAATCTGCCTCAATAGATCCATGAAACATAAACAGCTGCATACATACAGGGGGCATTTACTGTATGTCATTCTGCAATGGAGTTTATATTACTGTGTGTTCAATGCAAAGGTAATTAAAGTGATTTGTTGTTTAATTTACAAGCGGTGTAGTAGGTAGTAGATTTAATTTGATAAATGTGTCAACTCTGACTAAATGCTCTGTTTGGCCAAGACGTCAACAATGTAGGATGCATCTCTGTCACTGTGTTGTCTGTGCACACAAACAAGTATGAAATAAGAAGTCTACAAAGTAGAGAAGGTCCCAGTATTCATTTTGTTAAAGGCAGTGTAAAGTGAATTCAGACATTTTCTTCTAAACACATTAAATAGGTCTTAAATGTATTTCTAAAAAAGGTGTAAAAAGCATTTCAACCATTTAGATTTGAATTGTGGAGCTAGGCTTCACAAACTGTGTTTCAAGATTTCTGTGTTCAGGATTTAGTGATTAGCATAAACCCGCCCCTGCTGCTGTAGAGGTATAAATACATTCAGCACACACTACTACCACTACAGTCTACAGTTAGCCAGTTAGCTGAGTTAGCAGCTGAGTTAACCACCGAGCTAGCCGCTGAGTTAACTGCCAAGCTAGTAGCTGAGTTAGCCGCCAAGCTAGCAGCCGAGTTAGCCGTTGAGCTAGCCGCCAAGTTAGCAGCTGAGTTAACTGCCGAGTTAGCAGCTGAGTTAGCTGCCGAGCTAGCCGCCGAGCTAACCACCGAATTAGTAGCAGAAAGCTCTCAGACTTAGCGTCCATGTTTCGGATAGATGTGGTGACTTTGATTGACAGCTGACACTTGGTAGGGGGCATAGAAAACATTTATTCTTACTTTACATGGTCTTTAAGGAAAACTATGACTAAATATATTTGTCAACAACTTTTACTTTGCATGATTACGACAACATGATGATGAGACAGAACCAACTTTATCAATACGCAATATTTTTGACGAAAAAGACAAGACTAAAATATAGAAGGTTTTTTCTAAATTGCTATTCAAATGCTATTTTAATTGGATGGCATGTGCTATTCAATGACTATTAAGATATATATATTTTTTTTATTTCTTTATTTATTTTTTTTTAAGTACTTTGGGCATCCAAAAAAAAAGGTTTCAAAACATTTTATTGTCTGTGCAGCTCTGATTGTTTTCGAACAGTTTTAAAGAGATTATTGGGCCACAGTTTATGCATTTTGTTAATTATTAAAGATAAATATATAAATAAGATCATGTTTCATGTCTGGATATATTCATTAAATCAATACCATCCGAAGAGACACTTTCTGCAAAGCTCCATTTTTTATTATTCAACCTGTGTTTTCATCAGATAATGATAAAATAAAATCTAATCTCTAAGTTTGACTAAAACTATTTATTTTGGCTTGACTAGACTGACATAGATGTTCAATATGATCTGAGTATTGACAGTTTTCATTGACTAAAACTACACTAAAATAGTTATGGTTCTCTTTGAGTAATATAAAACTAAAATGTCCAGACCTTTAGACGACTAAAATAGCATGAGGTCGGTAAGTTAACCAAACATAACAAAAACTAACAAGGACATTTGACACATGCAGGACTAAAAAAAAACCCCCAAAAAAACAGCTGATGTAATTAACACTAGCACCTCCTGAATATAAAATGCAAAATCAACAGCTGGAGCCGCGTATGCTTTGTTCCCTTTTCAGCTTAGTTTCATTAAGTGCACCTGCTCTCCAAATGTTTCCGAGGTGAATATGAGGTTTCATCAAAGTCACAGGAGTATTTAACCTTCAACTTTCTTCTTCTTCTTCTTCTTCTTCTATTCCAGCCTAGAAAACGATCTCTTCCTGACAGCCAGTCTATCATGTGGGTTGAGAGATAGCGGTGTGATTAACTGGGGTGCGGTAGAGAATAAGGAGTCGACTCGGCACAGATACTATCAACAAACATGAGCCAGAACTGAAGGCCAGCTCCAATCAGAACTAAATACCACCTCCTCATTACTGGCTCCAAATTGTTGGCGACATCAAAGTAGCTTCCCAGGCTGCTCCCTCCTTCCTCTCCAGGGAAACCACGGAGGTTAGAGCTATCAAAGATACACAAACTCTCTCCATATTGACTTTGATGTTGGGAGGAAGGCTGCACCTGGAGACATCACTGCACCTCTGACACACACATGTACTGTCTATTACGCTGCGTGGGTAAAAAAACTTTGGGCACACATCTGGACACATGCAGCATCCCCAGCAGTATCACACAAAGCTGTAACCGCACACAGATGTTGCACACACACACACACACACACACACACACACACATAAGAGCACAACAGGCAAACATTGGCAAACTCCTGAAGACTTCTTTTCATACACTTATATCTGATATTTCTTTTAATGCATTCATATACAGCTGTGTGCACATGGATGTATATTTACAGTGTGTTTGTGCAGACATGCATAAATATATATATACGCATGTACAAACAATCCCTGCCAGACCCCCTGCTGGCAGAGAGAATTGTTCATTTTTTGCTCGACTTGACTGGGAAAATTTCTTTTAAGTATAAAAAGCAAAAAAAAAAAAAAAAAAAGATTACAAGGCCTATGAGAAGCTAGAATGACAGAGACAAAGAGAAGTGCCTGTGGCCAATTATGACTGCAGTGTCCATGTGTCCATTTCTGTATGTGTGTGTGTGTGTGTGTGTGTGTGTGTGTGTGTGTGTGTGTGTAGACTAGAGGCATGATGGGATTGTTGCGAAAGGTGACCAGTTCGACTCTTTTAACACACAGATAGGAAAATGAGGAGAGACATACTGACAGATTCATGCAAAAAGAAAAAGAATCTGCCAGACAGACAGCATCAAACACACACACACACACACACACACACACACACACACACACACACACACACACACGAACAGGCAGACCAAGACTCTCATTTGCTTTGACAGTTAAAGCAGCAAAATGAACAAAAACCTCTAATTAAGAACTCCAGATTCACACTGCAAAAAATCTGTATGCATCTGTGGATATGTATGGTTTTTTTTCCTTCTCTCCTTTTTAAAAAACATTTTTCAGCATTTTTGGACAGTGGCTAGTGAAGAGGCAGACAGGAAACGAGTAGGGAGGGAGATGGTTATGACATGTGATGAAGATCCCTGGCTGTAGATGTTGTGGTTATGAGGCTTTGCACAGAAACCATTCAGCTACTGGATGCTTACTGGAGTCTGAATCTGTGTGCTATCAATTAGAAGTTATTAGAGTTTCACAGGTGGAAACTGTCGGCGGGGCGGCTCCTTAGCATGCAATTAGCATATTACTGTATAGTGCTGCTGCTGCTCCAACAGCCAATCAAACAGAGAAAACGCCGTCTGAATACAGATGAACTGGTCCCTGTCATACCAGCACTTCTGCAAGACTTCTGCACAACAATTAGGCATGAGACAATGTGAATGCGTGTGTGTGTGTGTGTGTGTGTGTGTGTGTGTGTGTGTGTGTGTGTGTGTGTGTGTGTGAGTGCGCGCCTGCATTTCAGTGTGTGTGTAACTGCTTCTTTACCACACATATATTGGCCTTAGGCAGAGTGTGTTCCTACTGGAAAACAAGAAAAGGGTCTTTGACATTGTGTTACATGCTACTGAACTAAAATGTGACACAAATTATATTTCATAGTCACAAAAAATTAAAGCATTAAAGCAAACCTTAAAAAGCGTGAAAGTTTTTACTCTTTCTACCCAAACCCATCTGGATTGAATTGTTTTGCATTATATGATTTCTATAATGTGGTGAGGCCTAAAATCTGGAGACAGTTTCATGAGTTAAAAAAAACAGACCCAAAGATGTTCAGTTTACTTTCATGTAAGACAAAGAAAAGCAGCTAATCCTCACAACTGAGAAGCAACGACTCCGCAGGACTTAAATGCTTAATTGATTATTGCTACTGTCACAGTTGATTGCCAGCCTTCAAGAAGGAAGTTCTTATCTAATAGAAGCCAGTCATTAACCACATCAATGAATCAATGACTACAAACACTCTTGCTTTCTCCCTGTGGAAATGTCAGTCAGTCAGTCTGGTGAAGGCAGTTCGTCCAGTTAGTCTCTCCTCTCACCTCCCAACGTCTTACAGCTGACACACGACTGCTTCTGTGGGCCGAGGCGTTGAACACGGGGTCGAGTGAGAAGTGGGGAGCTCACAGAAACCCCTTTTCCACCGAGCTGGAGCCAGTGCTGGTTCGGCGCTAGTGCTAGAGCCAGTTGGTGCTAATCCAAGCACCTCTTACGAACCTGTTGCTTTTTCCACCGGCATGGAGTCACGCAATTACATCATTAGCCGGCTAATGAACGTTAGCCCCGCTAGCCGGCAAATAAACGTTATCGCCGCTAGCCAGCTAATAAACATTAGCCCCGACGTAATCGGTTCTTGCTTTAGACCAGCAAAGAGTTGGTGCTTGCTCTGGCTCCCGTTCTGAGGCTCGGGGCTGGAGCTTTGGCGGTGCAAAAGCAAAGAACCAGTGCTTAGTCAGGCTCTGGCTCCGAACCAACCTGTTGCGCTCACATGAGATACTACTCCCCCCCCTCCAGTCATGATAATATGTGAGAGGAGCCAGAAGTTACTCTACAGCTAATGCATCTCTCTGGACTCCACCATAATTCTCTTTTAGTCGTTGCCGTGGCGATGCAGATGCACATCTATGAATTTGGGGGGGGGGGGGTTGAGCTTCTGAAGGAGCATGAAGGTTGGGGTGAACAATCTTTCTCCAGAATAACTGACTCTGTCTTTAACAAATACTTGAACTACCTGTGCTATGATCTTTATCAAAACAATGATATAATCCTTCTGTAAATATTACCAATACTAATAAATACATATAAATACTATAAATAAACTGAGTCAAATATTTAAGTGTTGCATATTTTCAGCAAAGTATAACTAATTATTTGTTTATTATGGACTCCTAAACAATCTCATCTGCCCATTTTGGGACAAAGCATCTCTTCTTGGCACTTACACGCTTTCTGCTACTTAAAATACCTTTATTAAGACTTTCATTTTTTACACGTCATGTCGTTATAGTAACTGCATCGAGGAGCCTCTGCATACAGCTCAATTGTGCAACTTGATTTATACTACTTCACTGTGCAATTTAAAACCTCCGGTGCGAGCACTTAACATTTCTATCCATATGTGTGTGTGTGTGTGTGGACCTTGTTGTGTCAGTGGCTGAACTCAAGAGCACTTTGTGACAGTGTGTAGTATACATGGTTGGTTTTAGAGTTTAGAGTTTACATAATGTCCACTCTGTCTTCTCAAAACCACCAGTTCTCTCTGAGAGGGCTCGCAGACGGCTTCAGTCTCCCAGCGTTGTGTGACTCACTCATGTGCAGACTGCTGATCCCGGCTCTGTGAATCTGTCTGCAGCTCTAGCTCATCCCCCTCTGCTCCAGTTATCCTGTCAACACACCTCCATGTTGAGCTCCACTGTATGAAAAATACTTCCACATGCTATACCCCCCCCTCTAACCCTAACCCCCCCCCCCACTTTCAGCATCTGTCTGCAGAGCAATTTGTATGTTTCTATTTTTATCATGTTTCACCTTAGTGTCGTCCTCCCAGGTCAAATTGACCCCATCTATTTTGACTGTTCCTTCTTTCCTCCCTTCCATCTCTCTTTCTTTCCTTTCTCTCTCTTTCCTTCCCTCATTCCTTCCTCCCTCCTTCTCTCTCTTTCCTCCCCCTACCTTCCTCCCTACCTTCTTTCCTCTGTCCTTTCTTTCCTTCCTTCCTTTCTCCCTCCCTTCCTCTTTTCCTTTCTCCCTCCCTCCTTCCTTCTTTCCTTTCCTCCCCCTACCTTCCTTCCTCCCTTCCTTCCTCCTTCTCTCCTTTCTCTCTTTCCTCCCTTCCTTCTGTCCTTCCTTCCTTCCTCCCTCCCTCCCTCCCTCCCTCCTCTCTTTCTTTCCTCTCCCCTACCTTCCTCCCTTCCTTATTTTCTCTGTCCTTCTTTCCTTCCTTCTCTTTTCCTTTCTCCCTCCCTCCTTCCTTCTCTCCTCCCTCCTTCCTTCCTTCTTTCCTTTCCTCTCCCCTACCTTCCTCCCTTCCTTCCTCCCTTCCATCCTCCCTCCCTTCCTTCATTGACTAGAGGACAACAGGAGGGTTAACCATTAATATGTTTTAATGTTGCGTGCTAGTCACTGGTTAATATGAGTGTGTGTGTGTGCATGCTTGTTGTTGTGCATGTATATATACACACACACACACACACACACACACACACACACATGATGAGCACAGCTACAGGCGCATGCCCACAAGCATTTTCTGGCTCTAGAGGAGAGAGCTGAGCCAGAGACCACACACAAACACACACACACACACACACACACACACACACAGAGCTGATGTTTTTGAGTACCTTAACCAGAGTGCCAGTTACAGGATCCAGCATCTTCTGGCCGTTCCTTTGCCACACAACTACAACACAACACATTAATCATCTTTAAATCGTAGAAGAATTCATTTCTTCCAACCTTGAAAACATCATTCATGTATCTTCCAGTCTTGATTACTGCAAGTGTTCGTGCTCTCACGCTAAATAAAAAGCCAAACATCCATCTTCCCTCCTCAGCTCGTTCAAACGCTGCTGCCAGGCTCCAAACTAACTCAAAGCATCGCTGCCCGACCTTCACCGCACTGCTTTCCAGAGGCTGATCATTTAACTCTGTATGTGTCAAAGCCTTGTTCCTGCACAAAGGTTTCTGTGATCTTCTCACAGTGGATATTTGGTGACCAGCTTATGGTCGGAGCCCTGTTTGCAAAACTTCAGTGGGACAGGTGATGGATACAAAAACAACAGGAGCACTGGAGTACAAGGAGCTCCTGAATTGCCTGTTGCAAATAAAAGTAAAACGAACTCTGATTCATTGTGAGAGTACTTCTTGTATCTATGTATTTATTCTTTCTCATTTAAACAACTTGCCTGCTATCTTACCTTTATCCCCTTTATCTTATTGGTTCTGTTTTATTAGTTAATTTTGTGTCTTGATTGATGTTTCTGCTCCCTCTCCCTCTGGCTTGTGGTTCAATTGTCACCTGCTGAGTAAAGCTGCCATACAGTACAGTGATACTGCAGGCTGCTGTCTGGTTTTATGTAAGATGTGACTGCAGTCGTTGGTTGTTGATGTCAAGATGAATAGTTACAGTTAAACTAGGCCGTCCTAGTTTCCTGCTAAAGTCATAATACGACTTAATGATATGAATGAATCTAGTCATTAAGTTATAAAAACTGCAGAAATTGTTGCAATGGTTGTACACTGGTGCTCTCAGGTTCAGGTTCTGCCTTCAAATATAGCTGCTATATCCAGTCCGAGCACTAAACAAGTGAAGGTTTGTTTCAATCAGGACAAAAAGTAAACACAGGAACTAGCCGCCTGTAGCAGCTATTATGGTGAACTGCATGGAGATCTATATCTGGGGCAGCCTGTCAGCTAACCAAACCACCCGGCATATTTATCCACACACGCCGGTTTGTTTATGTGTATGAGGCTGACTTTCACCACGGTCAAACTGTAAGGGAACTAAAAAAAAAAAGAAAAAAGTAAGTGCACAGACAGATTATCCTGTGGATTATTATGACGTCAAATGTGCCCTGATATTGCCTCAGTCTCTATAACAGAGTTGAAGAGAGCAAAATGAACATGATGCATAGAGCTCTGAAAACTCACATTTCTCCCACACAAACATATGAAACGCTCAAATGAACAGACGTATGGATTAAAGTGTTAAAAAAGACCAAAATAAAGAGAGATAAAAAGAGGAAACCACTACACCTTGGGCTGATAGAATATAATACCCCTATATGAAGGGTAACCTGTGACACCATTAGTTGCTAGGCAACCTGGACAACTCTTTGAATGAAACACCTGCCCTTCACCTATCAAGCAATCTCAACAGCCTCTTCCTCTCTCCGTCACACCTGGCTTCTCTGTGTCTGTGTGGCGGGTTGGACTTCGAGCTGGCTGGAAAAGTCAGGACAAAGAAGTGCAAGGAAAAAAAAAAGAATAAGGGATAAACGGACAGATGAGACAATGAACACCCAAATGAAGTGATGACCAGATTGGAAAAAAATAACAAATACTGAGCCATATAGAGACTGTGAGGAGAGACAGACACACACAGTCAAGAGTTTATCAGTCCATGTGATCAGAATAATGGTCAACATGTTCCCATTTCTAAAAGCTGCCGAGTGCTAATGGAGTTTATGTCAAAATATTGCACGTCTAATCGCCTGCAGACAGCAAATACAATCAGCCTCAGCCTCTTGTGAAAATGACAGGTATTATATAAAATACAGTATAGTATAGCCTGTGTGTTCATGTGCTGTTGAACAAGTCATTTCATTCAAGTCTACAAGCATCACAAAACCCCTGAATGTCCCAAATGCGACACTTATAGCCTGTCGGTGGTTTTATCTCTGTGTGAGTCGATCAATACGGCCGATCGATGAGAAAAAGCCCTGCAGTCAGAGCGAGAGGAAGCAAAGCACAGTAACACATTCTGCTACTCTACTGTAAAGATCGAGCACAATAACGCGGACAATGAAAGCTAATAATAACCTACTGTAACGACATGTACGTGACAAATAGAGAACAAGAATCACAGAGGAGAAAAAAAGGATGTTTAGAGGAGGAAAGAGTGAATAAGAGTGACATTAAAACAACTTTAACCCTGCTGTTGTCCTCGAGTCAAGGGAGGACGTTAGGAAGGGAGGAAGGAAGGGAAAGGAGGAAGGAAGGAAGGGAGGGAGGGAGGAAAGAAGGAAGGAAGGGAGGAAGGAAGGTAGGAGGGAGGGAGGAAAGAAGGAAGGAGGGAGGGAAGGGAAGGAAAGGAGGAACGAAGGAGGGAGGAAGGTAGGCGAGAGGAAAGAAGGACAGAAGAAAGGGAGGAAGGAAGGAAAGAAGGAAGGAGGGAGGGAGGGAAGGAAAGGAGGAAGGAGGAAGGAAAGGAGGAAGGAAGGAAGGGAGGAAAGAAGGAAGGAAGGGAGGGAGGAAGGAAGGTAGGAGGGAGGGAGGAAAGAAGGAAGGAGGGAGGGAAGGGAAGTAAAGGAGGAACGAAGGAGGGAGGAAGGAAGGTAGGCGAGGGGAAAGAAGGACGGAAGAAAGGGAGAAAGGAAGGATAGAATGAAGGACAGAAGGAAGGAAGGAAGGAAGGAAAGAAGGACAGAAAGAAGGAAGGAAGGGGAGAAAGAAGGACAGAAGGAAGGAAGGAAGGAAGGTAGGTGAGGGGAAAGAAGGACAGAAGAAAGGGAGGAAAGAAGGAAGGAAGGAAGGAAGGGAGGAAAGAAGGAAGGAGGGAGGGAAGGAAAGGAGGAAGGTAGGAAGGAAGGAAGGAAAGAAGGAAGGAAGGAGGGAGGGAGGAAAGAAGGACAGAAAGAAGGAAGGAAGGAAGGTAGGTAGGCAAGAGGAAAGAAGGACAGAAGAAAGGGAGGAAGGAAGGGAGGAAAGAAGGAACAGTCAAAACAGACAGGGTCACGAAGGTTAAGAACATCTAAAAACCCAACAAATAAAATAAATATCAGTAAAATCAGCATTAAAAACATTAGAAAGGATTTTTTTAAAAACACACACACCTACCAATGCAATAAAAAATAATGACACACACTCCAAATGACAGCCAAATTAAATGAGTTCAGTTACCCTGAGTCACAGGATTGACCACAGTGATGTTTTATTGCCCTTATCTTCACATAATCAACCAAAAAGGATGAAAAAGAACGGATGTGTGAGAACTAATCCCACGCTGCTACACTTTGAACCTGTCTCGAGTTTAAGAGCTACGCAAAAGGGTTTTTCTTTTTTTTTTTCTACAATCTGACATTCATAAATAATGTAGTCCAGTCATCTTCTGTCATTTTAATCTCCCACTTCTTTTCAGCAGCTGCTTCAAAAAGTCACTTTAATTCCACGTACAGTATGCCACCGGAGGATTTCCTCTTACAGTACGACTACTGAGTTTGTAAGTGCAGGAAAAATGATAAGGGACAAAAACACTTGGTTAAATCTCAAAGCCATGTATAAATAAAAACCTGGTAGTTATTAATAAGACAGCTGTGACAAACTAAAGGATAACGTTGTGTGTCTGTGACCCCTTTTCCACCGAGCTGGAGCTGGTGCTGGTGCTGGTTCGGAGCCAGAGCCTGACTAAGCACCGGTTCTTTGCTTTTCCACCGCCAAATCTCCAGCCCCGTGCCTCAGAAAGGGAGCCAGAGCGAGCACCAACTCTTTGCTGGTCTCTTTTATACAGTCTATGGTCTAAAGCAAGAACCGATTACATCAGCGGGCTGGGGGCGGGGCTAATGTTTATTAACCGGCTAGGGGGGCTAACGTTTATTAGCCGGCTAGCGGGGCTAACGTTTATTAGCCGGCTAGCGTGGCATTTACAGAGGGTTAAAGATTTGTTGATTAAAAGTACTATTTTTATCTTTTTTTTTTGCCAAGGCTGTCTTCTTCTTCTTCTTCTTCTTCTTCGTTTCCGGCAGGCTAGATGCCTTGCGCCATGTTGCTGCCTCTCACTGGTGAATCATGGAAGTGCTTCAAAGGCGCGCTGGCTACGTTACACAGTAACGTAATCCCGTGGCTCCTTGCCGGTGGAAAAGCAACAGGTTCGTAAGAGGTGCTTGGATTAGCACCAACTGAGCACTGGCTCTAACACTAGCTCCGAACCAGCACTGGCTCCAGCTCGGTGGAAAAGGGGTATCTGTGACCCCTGCAACTTTACAACAGTTTGAAGACAGATACACACATCAGCAATACTACTAAAACTAAAATAGATGTTCACACTTGAGCTGAAATGACCTTCAAAGTAAAATACAGTCCATGCATTCAGGCGTTGTTACGTCACAGCGCAACAACAAACCTTAAACACAAACTTCACAAAGCCTGCATGTGCTAACGCTGGACGTCAAACCTCATTTGCTTGTCTGCTGCTGTCTCTTCGGCAGATTACGCCATGTTTATTCAAAGTTGTTTAGTCCTTGGGTCTTAAATAAGGATGACACACACACACACATACAGTACATGCACACACACACACACACACACACACACACACACACACACACACACACACACACACACACATCTATTGCCTATCAATGAGGTCTCGACACATACACCAAAGGGTTCTTGATACAGTTTTCTAATTAAACCAAAGCTCTATGTCCCAAAAACAGCTGCCCAACCTCCTACCTTAATCTCCTGAGGGAGTACACACACACACACACACACACACACACACACGAGAGTTGTAGCCACTGATAAAAACACCTTCAAAGACGATCACACAGTTTTGGCTGTCCGTCGGTTCACTGACAGAACTGTATACATACACAGTTATTATTACACAATCTATGGACACACACACACTTATACACTCTTATACACTTCTGCATGCATGCACACATATACACACACACACACACACACACACACACAGGAACACACACACACACACACACACAGGAACACCTGTCTGTGGCAACAGTCCATAGAGATAAGAAGGCTGACAGGAGCTGCTGGAGCCAAAGCTGGGAACCATGGGAGCTGTCATGCTCATTTCCCCGTGACACCTCCAGGCTCACACACACACACACACACACACACACACACACACACACACACACACACACACACACACACACACACACACACACACGCGTCCTGTGACATTGTATTGACTTAAATGTATTCCCTTGAGGCTTATACTATAACTCTACTACAAACTGTACTATAAACTGTATGAACCAAACCTTCCCCTTAACTCAACCCAGCGCCAACCTGCTGTAGATTCAAACTAAAACCTGAAACATGTGAAACCTTAAGCTTTAACCTGACCGTAATTCTAGCCTGCATCTTTAAAATAACTCTTCCTAATAAGGTGAAACAGTCATCACAAGCGAAGCAGCTGGCAAGGTTTTCTATTCTTGTGTGGAACCCACAATAGAAACCACAGAGACGACATACAAACTTACACCGCTACATGAAATGGATACTCAGGATTAAATACTGTAAATACTCGTTTTACATGAGTTGAAGCTTTATTTTAACATACTGTAACACATCACGATCAAATAAAAAAGCATGGGGGACAATACTGACTGTAGTCTTTGTGTATTGCAGACACAGTAGAAGAATGATAACATTTATAGACTAATGTTATTTGTGCTGCAGCTAGATGCTAATGCTAGCTAACGGCAGCTTTCTTAATTCAGAGTGAAATCAAAGACTGTTATTCCCTTTCAGTGTACTGCATACATGGAAAGTCCCAAACTACATTTAGACTACCTTTAATTGGTGAAACAGTAGAAGAATGATAACATTTATAGACTAATGTTATTTGTGCTGCAGCTACAAAGCAGGTCTGCCGTTAGCTAGCTGCTAATGCTAGCTAACAGCAGCTTACTGTAGGTTTCAATACACCGAAGTCCTTCAGATTCTTTATTCAGAGTGAAATCAAAGACTGTTATTCCCTTTCAGTGTACTGCATACATGGGAAGTCCCAACTAGAATTAGACTACCTTTAATTGGTGAAACATTAATTTAATAAGCTAACGACACTGTTTCATGCCTGCAGCTGCTTTACCATGACAACCTTTTAATAGCAGCATGGCTCATGTTCGCTATCAGATTACCAGCAGGGCTTTGGTTGCACTTTGTAATGATTACAGCTCACACCTTTATAGATTATCTCACTTATACATACAATCTAATGGGATCAATACTCTGTTAACAATCTGGTGAACTCAGGGTTTGTGTTTGCTCATCTCTCCTCAGCTTGGCCTTGATCTTCCACACTGTTATGAATTTCATTTCAACTACAGGGAACGAGGCATTGAGCTCCTATTTTTCATATTAAACAGCTATTAATACAGCGCCTCGATTTGGAACAACCTGCTGTGGAGAAGTTGGATGACTTGCACGATGATTTGTTGAGGCTGTACGGTGGATTAAAAGCCCAATCAAGAGGAACTAAACAACATTTAGCTATTACTAATGATAAAATGGATTTCCACTCTGTTACTGATGGAGACACTTGTATTACATCTAATTACATATATTACACTCTGTTTAACATTAATGTTAAACAGCTTGTTGGCATCGCTAAATTAATGCATCCATCTCCTTCCCTCTGGCTCACACACTAAGTAAAATACAGGCCTTGTTATGGCACTTATTGAGTGCAGTGAACTGAATCAGTTGGGTGCAGTAATGTAGCCGATGTCTGCACGACAACCTCAGTCATGATTTTTGTGTGACGTCTTTTGGGTTGTTCTGTCTTGATTTCATTAGAATTTCATAAAAAAAATCTCATATGATCCTGGCCGATGGACTTCCAGAAAAAAAAGATGGTGATTTTTTTAACAGTTAAGGCTTCGGATGCTTTTCCCCTCAGGTGCACTGGTTTCTCCTTCAGGCCAAATTCATGCAGGTGAATCTAAGACTGGTTCAGATGTGAGTGAGTTTATTCGTCAGCCTTGTGATTCACCAGCAACCTGACCGAGACTGAACGCTGTGAGTCGGGACTGGCTCCAGACTCTTAGCTGTCTGTTATCCATTACCTATATAAACTTGAAATGGATCAATGAGCGGATTGATCAACTTTTACACTAGGCTGTTTATCATCATCATCATCTTCTAATTGAATTGTATGCAAGGAAACAGACAGAAGTACAAATGCACATCTATGTATTGAATGACAGAATATCACTCTGTCCGACCTTAAATGAGAACTACGATAAATAAAACATTAAAAAATCACTTTACTGTACTGTGTGTATGTTGCTTGGCTATTTGAACATCTGTTGGCTAAACTATAAAAGACAATACTCTGTATCCATGACAACAGGGATGGGAGAATAAAAAATACTTTATCACCATATATCAGGATTTTTTTTGTAAGTAGATGGTCGTGAATTTCAAATATTGCGTTATCCTTGATTTGAAAAATGCTGTCACTAGTTTGCAAACATCCAATCATGCACTGTATTGATTTCCTGATTTATTTTGAATTGCCACAAGGGGGAGCTAACTCCAGTATTAAGAGATGTAAGGATATTTTGATGAATATATTGGGATAATATCGCGGATCGTAATTATTTGGGTCTGGATAATCGTGACATAGAAGTGTGATATCATCCGAAATATGAGAGAGAGAGAGAGAGAGAGAGAGAGAGAGAGAGAGAGAGAGAGAGAGAGAGAGAGAGAGAGAGAGAGAGAGAGAGAGAGAGATAGATAGATAGATAGATAGACGGATAGAGAGACTGATAGATAGAGAGACCGAGAGATAGAGAGATAGATAGAGAGACAGATAGAGAGATAGATAGATAGATAGATAGATAGATAGACCGATAGATAGACCGATAGATAGATAGATAGATAGATAGATAGATAGATAGATAGATAGATAGATAGATAGACCGATAGATAGATAGATAGATAGATAGATAGATAGATAGATAGATAGAAGTCTTTGCAAACTGGGAGATAATCATCACTCCATAGTTGTTGAATTTAATTTAATCAAGACCCAGTTTTAGGGTTTCAGGTTTTAAGTTCTCAGATTCAAACTGCTGAATGCATCAACAGAGTAGTTTGTTCTCCATCTGCCATTAGCGGCTAGACTTAGTGACTGGATGTCTGTGAGACGCTCTACTAATGATTCAGCTCAAGCAAATCCTATAACATAGATTTGCCACTAACATTTTATTCTCTGTGTGTTTTCAATACTTATATATTACATCTATAACGGAGGGTAAAGTTGTGGTTTGGGATGTTTTTAATGGTCCCATCTCTATTATTTTCTATAGATATATGAAGGTAAAGCAGTTATTGATCATATATATGGGTCAAATAAAATACTTACTACTGCTATTTATTTACTGCCTGTCTCCCATGTAAACATACAGCGTGTTGTGTGTGTGTGTGTGTGTGTGTGTGTGTGTGTGTGTGTGTTTTCATGCTACAGACTGTATTTTCTTCGGGACTCTTGAATATCAGTGAATTGAAAGCCTTGAAGCCAAATGCTGAAGCACACACATTCTGTAGATATGTGCTGTGTGTGTGTGTGTGTGGAAAAAGCATGCAAGCCCAACACACACAATGGTTTTTCTCTGCTTTCACTTTATCACCCACTCCCCTCTCTCTCTCTCTCTCTTTTTTGTCTCTGTCTCTCTGAATATTTTAGTATTGATGAGCCCATTACTGATGATAACACAGTGCAATGTCAGCATTTTCTCTCTCTCTCTCTCTCTCTCTCTCTCTCTCTCTCTCTCTCTCTCTCTCTCTCTCTCTCTCTCTCTCTCTCTCTCTCTCTCTCTCTCTCTCTCTCTCTCTCTCTCTCTCTCTCTCTCTCTCTCTCTCTCTCTCTCTCTCTCTCTCTCTCTCTCTCTCTCTCTCATATCAGGAGTCGGGTTACAACTTTGCTGCTGCTGTGTACTTCTGTGCATCTGTGTGTGTGTGTGTGTGTGTGTGTCCAGAAAGAGGAAGAGGGATCTGACTTCCTGGCGTCAATCCAATGAATTGCAATAAATGTTCCTGCTGAAGACCATCCACCACGTGCACGCTCACACACACAGAGATTACGAGGGGCGATGCCTGTCTGCTGCTACAATGATGCAAGATGCTAACAGCAGATAAACAAACAACAAACAACAACTGCATTGAATATGAACTAACCCAACTCAAAAACAGGCTGTGCAGACACATGAAGGCGCTCGGCATCAAACGCTGCAGACAGACAGTGAATAGGAGATCCAAGCTTGGACCGAATTCATGTGTGCGGTTCCTGAATCTGCAGAGCTTGGTTCATATTCCTGACGCTGAATAACCGGCTGTCAAAGTTACAACACGAGGATTCAAGACTGAAGATAAAGCATCACAATGATAAAACAGCTATTAGTGCAACAAACAGAAGGACTAACACAACTAAAGGAGAGATTAAACATCAAACTCTTTTTATAGATTATATTTCCATTTGGCTGATATGCAATGTAAATGGTTATTATCAGTTTATCAATCAGCTCAATCACAAAAGGGTTCATATCCTAACTGGGTGCAGCCTTGACATCTGCCTGGTGTATTTTTTGACAGCATCACACCTCGTGACCTTCAATGATCACTGATGCTAATCCGGTGAGTCAAACCGACTCCGGCTTGTGTGAAGCAGGTGAGACCAGCTGCCGAGACTAAATTGTGTGTCAGAGAGATCAGTGGCGTCCACCTGGCAGATTCATTATTCCTCAAACAACTCTGGTCATTTTCTCCTAAGGCCGGAGCAACAAATACCCAAAGTAAGAAGCTTAGTCTTTTCTGACACTGGTCAGGTGAATAAAAGCCATTATCCTTCAGTGATTCCCCTTATTGGATTTAAACTAATAATGAAGGAGGGGATCAGGGGAATAAACACATTAGAGGAGGGATTTTTTGGATTGTGCAAAAAAGGGTTTGACACTTGATATCAGGAAGCCGTCCTGAATATTTTGTGCATTGTAGTGTATAATGGCATCACAATGTTATTATCCACAAATGATCTGCTATGAGAGAGAGAGGAGGAGAGAACTAATAGTATTAAAAATCACAGAGTATAGGCATCAAGACATGTCCAGAGGGAAACTCTCAACCATCCAGTATATGTGCAAGCTGTTTGATCTGACATGCATTTTGATCACAATCGCTCAACTCCGTCTGCAGCAGATGCTTCTCTTAATATGAGAGCAGGCATTGTGTGTTTACACAGCAAACTATCATTTCAAACTGGTTCAATATGAGGAGGGCTTTATTTTATGAACTAGCATTTAACCAAACACAGAGTGTGGCCCTGACATTTAAAAGTTCGTATTTCCAGACAGCTGCCGCTGGGAATGACAGACACACAAAGGGAAACCAACACCACACAATATTATGCAGCACCAAACATCATCATCACAGCTAATGACTTCAACAACCACTTTAAAGTTGAATCTGCTCCTCTGTGACTCATCCTCAACACATAATAACCTGTGTAGACTTGCATCGGATTATGATGTGTAATAATCGTGTCAGCCAATTTATATTTAGCACATATATTTTTCATGTCTTGTGAAAATCTCCTAAATGTCAAAACACAGCCTGAGGGTCAAGACTGAAACAGTTTGAAGGTTTTTGATGATGCATTTAGGAGAAGATCAGGTTTCAAGGGGTTTCACTAGCTGAGAAGTAGAGAAACTGCATTTACCACTGATCCTCATGTTCAACTAACAACTTCTGATCATACAGAGAAGTCCACTTTAAGGAAGAGTTCATAATCTGCAGCTCACAGCTTTAATAATGATTCATAATATAATACCAAGGCTTTAAACACCAGTTATAAATCATTAACAGGAACTAAACTAGTAGGATCTTCTTTTTGGCATTGAAGTAGTTGTTGTAAATACTGGTGATAAATTCATAAAGGCTTCATAAGTTGGTAATTAATTGGATTTTGGTGGAGTTTTTGTGCCAGCCTTTCCAAGGAATGTACAAAACAGCTCAGCCCAAAGTTGTCGTGATTTATGACTTCTAATCCTTCTAACCCTAACCCTCTAACTGACCGATAAAGAGTTAGTAAATTATTATTTCAACAACTATAAAATTACAAAACCCTTTATAAAGGGTGTCTTAGTTAAGTGTAACAATAGAGGGTGTTGCAGGGTAGTTAAGGCAACAACAGAGTAGGTTAGTGTTTGAGGACATGGTGGTTTGCTGAAATATAGCCCTTTAAAAACAGTTCAAGATAACAATTCACCTAAGAAAGCTTTTATATCAAATCTATCTAACCTAGCATCTAGTCTAGTATCTAGTGTAGTAGCCTATCAGAGCACTATCATCATACTCTGTAAAGCTGATAAAGTCACTAAACTGTGAGTGGAGCTGCTACTGGACACACTGTGGAAACATTTTTAGTGACATTACAGTGTGTTGGTGGTGAGCTCAGTTCACATGGGGTCTTCTCTGCTGCTGTCAGGAAGGGGGGAGGGTGGGGGGGGTGGTGGTGTATAATGACACCCAGCAGGTCACACTCACTCACACTACTACACCAGCACTACTCTGCATTTGGCTCAACGCTATAAACGCCGCGTGCCTCATCCAGACATCCAGTTTACAGTTTGCGCGCTGTGTGTGTGTGTGTGTGTGTGTGTGTGTGTGTGTGTTAAAAAGTCTCCAGGACACAAACACACAGTAAAAAGCCAACACGCAGACTCCTTACTCACGCACGCAAGCACGCACTCACTCACTCACTCACACTGCACTTACATCTCTGAGGACGGCGGCTGGCTACGGCAGAGGAGCGCGTGTCCGCACGCTTGTCCCATGGCGCATCCTGCCTCGCGCCTCCCCGGTTAACCCAAAAGAGCCGCAGTCAGGGGGAAACCTGGCGGATGAGGGGAAGGAAGAGAGAGAGAGAGAGATGGGGAGGAGGGAGGGAGGCAGGCAGCAGCTTGGTTGTCTCTCTGTCAGGCTGGGAGGGGGTGACGGAGGATAAACGATGGATGGATGGATGGATGGATGGGTGTGTGCTCCTCTCGCTGTCTCTCTCTCTCCACTCTGCCACTCTGAGTCCGCCTCTCTCCGGTCTGCCCTCCGCTGCTGTCTCCTCTCGAGCTCTGACAGCAGCGCGTGGGGATTGGTCGGGACCCGGTAACTGATACTTTTGCTGTGGTGAGCGAGGATTTAACGACCGACGAGCAGAGAGAGAGAGAGAGAGAGAGAGAGAGAGAGAGAGAGAGAGAGAGAATTCAACTCAGGCTTTCCCCCACATGCTCGCATCAACACAGACGCAGCTGATCACCACACGTCACTCCTCCCTCAGTGCTCCTACCTGCTCGCGGATTGGAAATGAAAGTTGTGAGAATGTAAAGCTTTCAAGGTGTTCCTCCACACCTCAGCTCAGCTCAGCTCAGCTCAGCTCAACTCTCTCTCTCTCCCTTGTGAATCCTGCTTCATGTGCTCATGCTGTGTACCTGCGACAGGACAGGACGGGACTTGAACTTGTTTTCTTAGTTTCTCTTCACAAACACAGATCCTATCGGCTCAAGCTGGCAGCGTTTCATTATAAACCACATGTTGCACTTCTGTGACTGTCTATCTCACACTCACACACACACACACACACACACACATAAACACACACATAGGTCTCAAGGTCCAACACGATCCTCTGTGCCTTATATGGCTTTATATGGCAGTAGGAAGCAGCAGGAATCCAGAGCGATGCATAGTGCAACACAGGAACCTTGTGCAAGATGTGTGTCAAAGCCTTTAAATATCCTTCAATGTGTTTCTAGTGACAGATGTGCTGCATGACAAGAGCCTAATAAGGATTTTGACATAAGATGCACATATAGACTTACAGAAAAAACAGCATACGATAATATTGAAACCCCCCCCCCCCTCCATGCAGGTGTTTTCAATTATAAGCCTGATTAGACCTTCAGACTGTATGAACCTGTGCACCCTGTGATTGATTGACGTCTCTGTCATGCTCCTGTTATTTCTGTTGCATCTGTTCAGCAGCAGCAGCAGCAGCAGCAGCAGCATCTCAGTATTATTAGTTCATGCACCTCAGGAAATTCCCACCACAGCTCCACCCAACTTCTGTTTGAGCAGAGGACGAGTCGGCTAATCAGGCATAAATGCAAACATCTGTGTAAATGTGCAATGCCCCTTATGTCATTTTAACTTTGAGTTGTGGTCCAATCAGTGTAATGTATTAGATGATTGGTGATCAATATACAATTACATAGTCCTGTTTTTTTAAACTTTTCATGGCACGGTTACACTATTTGACACATTTGAATACAGATTATTACACCCTAAAATGTTTCTTTTAACTTTTTGTGGCAGTGTGAGTTATACTGTTACCCTGTTTTTTTATTATTTGTCTGGTTTCATTTGGGGTGAAATAGTAATAAACTGAATTTGCCACAGCAAGAAAAACTCAGGTGTAACTGATGTTAATGTTAGCTCCAGTTCATTAAGTGTGTCAATAAAGCTTATCAGTGAGCCAACATTCACACAAGCAGGACCCTTGAACTGACACACCTAAATGCAGCCATTAATGTTATTTATAACAACTGCAATGCCATGTCACAAATACCGACATCACAGGTGTCAAACTCATTTTCATTAAACGGCCACATACAGCCAAAGTTTGATCTCATGTGGGCTGGACCAATAAAAAGATGGAAGGGAGGAAGGAAGGAAGGACGAACAGAAGGAAGGAAGGAAGGAAGGAAAGAAAAGGGATTAGGAAGGTAAGGAAGGAGGGAAAGAAAGACAAAAGGAAGGAAGGAAGGAAAAGGGATTAGGAAAGAAAGGAAGCAAGGAAGGAAGGAAGGAAGGAAGGAAGGAAGGAAAGGAAGAAAGGAAAAGAAGATGAAGGAAAGATGGAAGGAAGGAAGGATGGAGGGAAGGAAGGAAACAAAGAAGGTAAGTAAGTAAGAAAGTAAAAAAGGAAGGAAGGAAGGAAGGAAAGGAAGAAAGGAAAAGAAGATGAAGGAAAGATGGAAGGAAGGAAGGACAGAGGCAAGTAAACAAAGAAGAAAAGAAGTAAAGAAAGGCAGGAAGGAAAGAAGGACAGATGACAGGAAGTAAGGAAACAAAGAAGACAGGAAGGAAAGTGGGCCGGATTGGACGCCTTGGCAGGCCGGTTCTGGCCCACGGGCCGCATGTTTGACACCCCTGACCTACATCTTTAACAACTGATGGACTGCTGCAGGGCTAAAAGACCTTACTGTCCATGCTGGTGGTTGCTCCCTCTGATAAGTCACCTATCATAAGCCCATGTTATAGTGTGCTGCTAATATATATGCTAATGTTAATGTGACTTATTTAATGGATTCAATCATGAAAACCCTCCTGGAACAGTGTTTCAGCCGAGCTATGCTTTTATTTCCTGTGATTTGGACTGAGTACCGAGAATACATTTTCAAGAGTACACGTGATATCCCCTCCCAACTAAAAATGTATTCCACTCCTTGATGAATTGTGTCTTTGTGTAACAAATGGAAACAGGAATCAAAAAATGAGGACATGACTTCGATGTCCTGGATGGTAGTTACAGGCCTGCTGCTCGGGCTGCATTTAGACTCCAACAGAAAGTGTGTTTATCTATAATTTGTGGCATGTGGATAATCTCCATATCACTGTCTAAACAGATAAAATCTGATTTAAACCAGACTATCTCACTGTAATAGAGGAAGACCAGAAGGAGCCCAAAAATCAGATCTGTTGTGCCTGTGTAGATGTATTCCTGCGTCTCTGTCCAGCCCAACACTTCTTTATGTATCCTGATGCATTGTTCATTTAGATTGTGCTCAAACATCACACTCAAACTTATTTCAGAAAGGCTTTTGAAGCATCAGCAATTTAGTCTTTCTTGGTTTGTTGTCATGTACTGTAGGAAACCACCAGCTGAAGAAACGTGACCCTTATTTCCTGAAACACTGATTTTTAAAAAGTAGAGAGAAAGAGAGAGAGAGAGGACTAATGCGATGTGTCTGAGAAGCTGTGCAATTTTAATGGAGGCATCTTGGGTCCTCCAGCAGGCGCTGTCAATTACAAGAGAAGACAAGACAGAGGGAGACAAAGAGAAACTGAGAAACATGGGAGGGGGGGGGGGGGAGAAAGAGAACAGGAGAGTGTGACAGCAGACACGAGAGGTGGGAAAGTAAGAATAATGTAGAAGTGAGGATGAAAGAAAAGAGTCTGGAGAAAAGAACTGCAGAAGTAAAAAAGAGACTGAACCTTATTATTGCCATGCTAAGTTTGCCCATGTGTGTGTGTGTGTGTGTGCGTGCATGTCACATCTGGTGTGTTGGCGTGCAGCTCTATGGTGCTCAGCTGTGCCTCAACGTGTATTTGTGTGTGTGTTTGTCCAGCAGGACTTTTGTGCCTGAGGCCTCGGATTCAGATCTGTCAGTGCCGACTCTAACAGACTGTCCATTGGGACTCGGGTCAAAGACATGTCTGCAATGGACACTCATCACCAGCTGGGGAAAGTATTTATACCAGTGTTTTGTTTTGTGTTGATTTATTAAGAAATGCTTCTTCTAGCGTCAATAAAATAATGGAAGCAGCTGTTTGAGTTTCTGAATCAGCTTAACTGAAAAGGAAATCACCCTGATTTTATTGTGCATTTTCACAATTGTTTATTTCTGCTTTAAAGTTGGACGTTTTAACATGGGGTCTATGTGGATTGACTCACTTTTGGAGCCAGCCTCATGTGGCTCTCATACCCCTTTTCCACCGAGCTGGAGCTGGTTCGGAGCCAGAGCCTGACTAATCACCGGTTCTTTGCTTTTCCACCGCCAAAGCTCCAGAGCAAGCACCAACTCTTTGCTGGTCTAAAGCAAGAACCGATTACGTCAGCGGACTGGGGGCGGGGCTAACGTTTATTAGCCGGCTAGCGTGGCTAACGTTTATTAGCCGGCTAGCGGGGTTAACGTTCATTAGCAGACTAGCGGGGCATTTACAGAGGGTTTAAGATTTGTTGATTAAAAGTACTATTTTTATAGTTTTTTGCCAGAGCTTTCTTCTTCTTCTTCTTCTTCTTCTTCTTCGTTTCCGGCAGGCTAGATGCCTTGCGCCATGTTGCTGCCTCTCACTGGTGAATCATGGAAGTGCTTCAAAGGTGCGCGCTGGCTACGTTATTATACAGTGACGTAATCGCGTGGCTCCTTGCCGGTGGAAAAGCAACAGGTTCGTAAGAGGTGCTTGGGTAAGCACCACCTGAGCACTGGCTCTATCACTGGCCCTGAACCAGCACTGGCTCCAGCTCGGTGGAAAAGGGGTATTTGAGGAACTGCTGCTTGGTATTTGGTCATCAAGAAAAAAAAGAGTAATTCATTTTTATACTAAGGGCGGCATAAATGTCTGCACCAAAATTCAAGGCAACCCATCCAATAATTGTTGAGACATTTTACTCAAAGCGACACGTAAGCCTGACAGGAGAAGTCAAGGGATCACGGTGGAAAATTTCACAGCAATCAATTCAATGACTGGAAGATTATTTCCACCTGGGCCAAAGTGATGGTTCATGCCTGCTGCTGCTTGTCATTTTCACTGTTATTTCTTCAATTGCTTTCAATATCACAGAAACTGCAAAAACCAGGAAAGCTTGTTGGACCCAAGATTTGAGCGACCTTTTGCAAACATCCTGTGACCAAAAAACCAGCATGCTGTCAGTACCGGCAGAAACATGACAAGATTAAAGAGCTTTCCCAGCATAGAGAGAGGGATCGTAAGAGGCAGCAGCTGTAATGTGACAGCAGCGTCTGACCGGTGTGCTGCAGTAAAGTGCAGCGAGGCTTGCTTTTATGGGGAGTGGGGAAATTCCTGTTGTTCCAGTTTGTACTCAAACACACCGAGCAGAGCCGAGCTGCTAAAGCTGTAAATAAAATGATGAGCGATGAGTGAAGCAGCCAGATACCCATTAATGTGACCCTGAACAGTGTCCTCATTAAAACCTGATTTGTTTGTTACATAAGACTAAAATTAGAGACGCTGCTGCAATCTAACCCCCCCCCCACTCCCCCTCCCCCCCAAGCCCAAATCAAATGTGTTGAAAGTGCAAAGTAGTGAAATGTATTGTTTTAATCCAGCAATAAAAGGCCAGATGCAGTGTGAGATGTGCTTCGTTTTATGGCTCAGAGGGATCAATATCACAGCCGGGTTCAGCGCTTGTCTCTCGTGTCCCACAGCAAGGTCTAATCAAGATGTGTGGATCAGATAAGGTCAAGACAACAGCGAGTCCAGGACATCTCCCATGACATCAATGCAGAAGTTTAGTGACCATGAAACTAAAATACCCCCTTTCTTTCTTTCTGTGATTCAACAAAGCCGAGCAAGCGAGGAGAGAAACCGTGTCACGCATCAGTCGATTAAGTTCCCGGGAGTGTTGCTCCTGCCGTCAGCTCCTTGAGTTGATTACATCACAAGTTGATTAGACCGTCTCTCTCCTCCTTAACCCAGAGTGTTTACTGAGGAAGGAATGAAGGAAGGAAGGAGGAAAACAGGAAAGGAGGAAGGAGAGAAGGAAGGAAGGAATGAGGAAGGAAGGAAGGAAGGAAGGAGGGAGGGATGGATGGAGGAAAAGAGGAATGGAGGAAGGAGAGAAGGAAGGAAGGAATGAGGAAGGGAGGCGGGAGAGAAGGAATGAAGGAAAGGAGTAAGGAGGGAGGGAAGAAAAGAGGAAGGAAGGAAGGGTGGAAGGAAAAGAGGAAGGAAGGAAGGGTGGAAGGAAAAGAGGAAGGAATGAAGGAAGGAAGGAGGGAGGTAGGGATGGATGGAGGAAATGAGGAATGGAAGAAGGAGAGAAGGAAGGAAGAAAGGAAGGAAGGAAAGGAGTAAGGAAGGAAGGAAGGAAGGAAAGGAGTAAGGAGGGAGGGAGGAAAAGAGGAAAGGAGGAAGGAGAGAAGTAAGGAAGAAAGGAACGAAGGAAGGAAGGGATGGATGGATGAAGAAAAAGAGGAATGGAGGAAGGAGAGAAGGAAGGAAGGAAGGCGGGAGAGAAGGAAGGAAGGAAAGGAGTAAGGAGGGAGGGAGGAAAAGAGGAAGGGAGGAAGGAATGAATGAATGAATGAATGAATGAATGAAGGAAGGAAGGAAGGAAGGAAGGAGAGAAGGAAGGGTGGAAGGAAGGAAGGAAGGTATTTACTGACATTTATAGGCAAGCCAGATCTACCAGTTGTGAAAAAAGCTTCCTTGATTTTGAAAGCAGCGACTGAACAGATGCTTAATTATTTATGACTCTTTCCCTGCCCGTGGCTTGACTGGTAAATAGCTCTCTGTGGTGGTGGTGGCGGTGCTATCTTCCAACAGGCTGCAATACACTGATGCACTGGGAGCTATGGCGCCTGCAGCAGGCATATGGAGTGACAATATGGTTGTAAATAACACATTGGGTGTATAAGGACGACAAAGAAGAAGAAGAAGAAGAAGAAGAAGAAGAAGAGGGGTAATTAAAGAGTCTTGAAAGCTGCTGGTGAAATTCAGCCCGGCCTATTTCCTTGAGTTGAGTTGATTAGACCTTCTCTCTCCTCCTCAACCCAGAGTGTTTACTGAGGAAGGAATGAGGAAGGAATGAGGAAGGAAGGAAGGATGGAAGGATGGAGGAAAAGAGGAAAGGAGGAAGGAGAGAAGAAAGGAAGGAATGAGGAAGGAAGGAAGGAAGGAGGAAAAGAGGAATGGAGGAAGGAGAGAAGGAAGGGAGGAAGGAAAGAAGGAAGGAAGGAAGGAAGGAAGGAGGAAAAGAGGAAAGGAGAAAGGAGAGAAGGAAGGAAGGATGGAGGGAGGGATGGAGGAAAAGAGGAATGGAGGATGGAGAGAAGGAAGAAAGGAAGGAAGGAAAGGAGTAAGGAGGGAGGGAGGGAGGAAGGATGGAAGGATGGAAGGAAGGAAAGGAGTAAGGAGGGAGGGAGGGAGGAAAAAAGGAAGGAAGGATGGAGGAAAAAAGGAAGGAGAGAAGGAAGGAAAGAATTAGGAAGGACGGAAGGAAGGAAGGATGGAAGGATGGAGGAAAAGAGGAATGGAGGAAGGAGAGAAGGAAGGAAGGAAGGAAGGAAGGACGGAAGGAAGCAAAGGTGTAAGGAAGGAGGGAGGAAAAGAGGAAGGAAGGAAAGGAGTAAGGAGGGAGTGAGGAAAAGAGGAAGGAGAGAAGGAAGGAAGAAAGGAAGGGGCCGAACTATGCGAGGCTGGCAAAGCTGTGGATGTTTTTTTTTTGGGGGGGGGGGGTATTTATTTCTTGTATCACTCTTGCTTGTTTGACTTTGTTCACTTCCTTCTTCCAACAAATACACAAAGACGTCTCCCCTCTCCATCTTTGTGAAGGAAGGAAGGGAGGCGGGAGGGAAGGAAGGAAAGGAGTAAGGAGGGAGGGAGGAGAGTAGGAAGGGAGGAAGGAAGGAAAGGAAAGGAGTAGGGAGGGAGGAAAAGAGGAAGGAAGGAAAGGAGTAAGGAGGGATGGAGGAAAAGAGGAAGGGAGGAAGGAGAGAAGGAAGGAGGGAAAGGAGTAGGGAGGGAGGAAAAGAGGAAGGAAGGAAAGGAGTAAGGAGGGATGGAGGAAAAGAGGAAGGGAGGAAGGAGAGAAGGAAGGAGGGAAGGAAGGAAGGAAGGAGTAAGGAGGGAGGGAAGGAAGGAAGGAGAGAAGGAAGGAAGAAAAGAAGGGGCTGAACTATGTGAGGCTGGCAAAGCTGTGGATGTTTTTTTTTTTGGGGGGGGGGGGGGGTATTTATTTCTTGTATCACTCTTCCTTGTTTGACTTTGTCCACTTCCTTCTTCCAACAAATACACAAAGACGTCTCCCCTCTCCATCTTTGTGAGTTCAGTGTTAGTGTTTCATTCATTCTGACAATCCTAAACCAGTAAAGCTGCTTCACTACCTCCTACAAACACAACAAGCATGCACCTTCTTCTTCTTCTTCTCCTCACTACCGTTTCTCACTCTGGTGTCAGTTTGGTTAACGAGGAGGAACAACGAGGCAGCAGCAGCAGCTTTCTGTGGAAGGGAAAGAAACTAATTGTATAACGAGGAGGAAGAGAAGTTGAGGAGGAGAACAATAGCGCTGGTTGTTTGTTGAAATGATTAAAATGAACGGTGCAAAGTGACGGCTGTGATGTCTTTGTGTTTGTGACGGAGGGTGAGAGTCCATTCATTCATTCATTCATTCATCCATTCATTCATTCATTCATGCATGCTTACTGCTGAAGCTTTCAACCATGAATGGAGTAGGTTGGGATATATAGTATAGTAGGGCATGCATGATTCAGACAATGGTTTTGAAAATGACGGCTTTTAAAAAAAAAAAAATGTTTATTGATTTTCAATGTAGAGAAAAATGAAAATATATATATATATATAAAATGAAGACAAAAATAAGTAGAGGAAAAGAGAAGAGAGGAAAAAAGGAAGGAAGGAAAGAAGTAACATCACAAGTTGATTAGACCTTCTCTCTCCTCCTCAACCCAGGGTGTTTACTGAGGAAGGAAGGAAGGAAGGAAGGATGGAGGAAAAGAGGAAAGGAGAAAGGAGGAAGGAGAGAAGGCGGGAGAGAAGGAAGGAAGGAAAGGAGTAAGAAGGGAGGGAGGAAAAGAGGAAGGGAGGAAGGAAGGAAGGAAGAAAGGAAGGAAAGGAGTAAGGAGGGAGGAAGGAGAGAAGGCACATGTCACATGACTAGTGATGAACCAAGCCAGAATTATCACCACACTCTTCCCAGTTCCCGCTCCACTCTACAGAGCTTTATAGCATCTTTCCACTAATACTTTCCATTTCCTGACCCACTACACGTTACCTCCCCAGCACCAAATGAGCCGACTGCTATCTGGTGAACATAACGGAGCGTTTAGCAGATAAACAGCCAGGTATGTTCTGCAGGAGGTGGTGATGACCAAATCAGAGCCTTTAACTGGAAAACATGACTCCTCATAAATGCTAGTGTTGCTCTGTATCTTGTATCTGTCGTCACTCCATAAAACATAATGAGATTTTTAACAGTGATTTGTAACAGCTTTGGAAAGTGGCGTGTTATGCTCCAGTGAGTCGTTGTGAAGTGCAGGTACCAGTGATGGATGTTGTTTCATTAGGAAGACCTGATGGGAAATCATGTCAGCTGTGTGTGTACAGCTTGTTTGCCCCCAAGTGGCCCAAAGTTATTACTCTCAATGAGTCGGTTTAGTTGCATAAATGTTGTCATGTTTTAAGCATAGTGCTTAAAGCAGGGGTGTCAAACATGCGGCCCGTGGGCCAGAACCGGCCCACCTTCCATTTGTCCTTGCTCCCTTCCTTCCTTCTTGTCTTCTTTTCTCTTCCTTCCATCTGTCCTCGGTCCCTTCCTTCCTTCCTTCCTTCTTGTCTTCTCTTCCTTCCATCTGCCCTTGCTCCCTTCCTTCCTTCTTGTCTTCTTTTCTCTTCCTTCCATCTGTCCTTGGTCCCTTCCTTCCTTCCTTCCTTCCTTCATGTCTTCTCTTCCTTCCATCTGTCCTTGCTCCCTTTCTTCCTTCCTTCCAGTATTCTCTTCCTTCTCCTTCTTTTCCTTCGTTCTTGTCTTCTCTTCTCTTCCTTCCATCTGTCCTTCCTTCCTTTATTCTCTTCCTTCCTTCCCTCTCCTCCTTCTTTTCCTTCCTTCCTTCCTTTTAATGATCCGGCCCACATCAGATCAAATTGTGCTGTATGTGGCCCTTGAATGAAGATGAGTTTGACACGCCTGGCTTAAAGCATAGTGCTTGTATCATTTTTAAATCTATTGCATTGGAACTGAAACATAAAGAATCTGTCCTTGCTCCCTTCCTTCCTTCTCTTCCTTCCATCTGTCCTTCCTCCCTTCCTTCCAGCTTTCCTTCCTGTATTCTCTTCCTTCTCCTCCCTCTTTTCCTTACTTCCTTCCTTCTTGTCTTCTCTTCTCTTCCTTCCATCTGTCCTTCCTTCCTTTCTTCCTTCCTTCCTGTCTTCTCTTCCTTCCTTCCCTTCTCCTCCTAATTTTCTTTTCCTTCCTTCCTTCCTTTTAATGATCCAGCCCACATCAGATCAAATTGTGTTGTATGTGGCCCTTGAATGAAGATGAGTTTGACACCCCTGGCTTAAAGCATAGTGCTTGTATCATTTTTAAATCTATTGCATTGGGACTGAAACATAAAGAATCTGAACTTTTAGGACTTGCTGTAAAAAATAAATCAACTCCAAGCAAAGAAAATCAGCTTGTGTTGAGCCTCACTCCTATCAATCTCTTCCTATCTTAATCCCCTCTCTTTTTTCTGTCTGTGCTCCCTTCCCTATTCCCCTCCATACCTCCTCCCTTCATCCCTGCTGCGCTTGCTTTAACCCTCCTGTTGTGTTCGAGTCAAGGAAGGGAGGAAGAAGGAAGGAAAGGAGGGAGGGAGAGAGGGAAGGAAGAAAGGGAGATGGAGGAAGGAAGAAAGGAGGAAGAAAGGAAGGAAGAAGGGAGGAAGGAAGGAATGAAGGAAGGAAAGGAGGGAAGAAGGGAAGGAAGGAAAGGAGGAAAGAAGGAAGGAAGGAAGGAAAGGAGGGAGGAAGGTAGGAAGGAAAGGAGGGAGGAAGGTAGGAAGGAGGGAGGAAGGAAGGAAAGGAGGGAAGAAGGAGGGAAAGAAAGAAGGAGGGAAGGAAGGAAGGAAGGAAGGAAGGAAGGAATAGTCAAAACAGATGGGTCAATTTGACCTGGGAGCACAACAGGAGGGTTAATACCTTCCTGTACTGTAACACACCATCCCCTGCTTCTTCCTCCTCTACGTCCTTCCTTCCTCCTCCTTCTTCTTCTTCCTCCTTCTTCCATTCGCACCGCATAAAAAAGAAGCGTCTTCTTACTGCTATCCAAACACGGAATTAACTGGATCCCCCTGCAGGCTCCGCCATCTTCACTTGATCTTACGTTGGTTTATCACAAAGCATTGTAGCCCAGTGTTATCCTCAGCCCAGGGCAGAGTTTTCCCAAAACTAATTAAGCCCCCATCTCAAAGTGCTCATCCACCACATTTGGATTACCTTGCTCCACTTCAGGGCCGGCTAGCCCAGGGCCAAATACACTGTCAGTCACCTTGAATGTGCTTGTGTGAAATAGCTCAGATAGCTTTTTAAATTTCAGGAGGGGGAAAAATGACATGTAAGTAAATTATTTCAAATTAATTTCATCAGCCTCCATATTGAACAGTCACTTTAACCCTCGTGTTGTCCTCGAGTCAAGGAAGAAGGAAGGGGAGAATTGAGGAAGGAAGGATGGAAGGGAGGAAGAAGGAAGGAAATGAGGAAGAAGGAAAGGAGGGAGGGAGGAAGGAAAGGAAAGGTAGAAGAAGGAAGGAAAGGAGGGAGGGAGGGAGGAAGGAAGGAAGGAAAAGGGAAATGAAAGGAGGGAGGGAGGAAGAAGGATGGAAGGGAGGAAGAAGGAAGGAAATGAGGAAGAAGGAAAGGAGGCAGGGAGGGAGGAAGGAAAGGAGGAAGAAGGAAGGAAAGGAGGGAGGAAGGACAGACAGAAGGAAGGCAAGAAAGAAGGAAGGAAGGAAGGAAGACGGAAAGAAGAAGGGAAGAAGGAAGGAAGGAAGGAAGGAAGACGGACATGAAAGAAGGGAGGGAGGGAGGAAGGAAGGAAAGGAAGAAGAAGGAAGGAAAGGAGGGAGGAAAGACAGATGGAAGGAAGGAAGGAAGGCAGGCAGGAAGGGAGGAAGGAAGGAAGGCAGGAAAGAAGGAAGGGAGGAAAGAAGGAAGGATGGAAGGAAGGAAGGCAGGAAAGAAGGAAGGAAGGAAGGAAGGAAGGAAGAAGGAAACGAAAAGAGGGAGGGAGGAAGGAAAGGAGGAAGAAGGAAGGAAAGAAGGAAGGGAGGAAGGCAGGAAAGAAGGAAGGGAGGAAAGGAAGGAAGGAAGGAAAGAAGGAAGGAAGGTAAAGCTCCAGTTTTAAGGTTTGGGGTTGACTTTAGAAAATACTTCCATGTTTATTTTTGGCAGTGTGTGTGACTGTAGTGGAGGCGTGTTCACAGTATGTAGCTACAGCGCGTGTGTGTGTGTGTGTGTGTGTGTGTGTGTGTGTGTGTGTGCGTGTGTGTGTGTGTGTGTGTGTGCATATTCTTTCCTTCCGTATTTTAATATGATCTTTAGCTGCACTGACATTACTCTGCTCCCCTCCAACCACGCTGCAGAACACTGAGTTAATGACATTATATGAGTAGATACAGGAGAGGAAACAACACTGAGAGAAGTCATGCCTGGCGCCACATTACACAACTACTACACAACTACTACACAACTACTACACAACCACTCCTGTGATCTGCTTTCTGTCTGTAGCATGTTTTAATCATTTCTAAAGACGAGCTGCTTTTGATGCATAACTTATTATCACACAAGTTTAATTGCAAATCAAGCCTCAGAACTTGTAAACTGTGCTAAATTAAGGCACAAAGCAGGTCATTATGTATCTATTTGTTTTTTCATTATCAGGTTATTGTTGATTCAAACCAGTTTTTCCTATAATATCACTGGACGGGAGGATTTGAGTTAACCTTTGTGTCGTCCTCCCGGGTCAAATTGACCCCGTCTGTTTTGACTGTTCCTTCTTTAAATTAACTTTTAGTAATTCCTTCCTTTCCTTCCTTCTTTCCTTTCTCCCTCCTTCTCTCTTACGTTCATTCCTCTCTCTTTCCTCCGTCCTTCCTCCTTTCCTTCCTTCCTTTCCTTCTTCCCTTCCTTCCTTCCTTCCTCCCTCCTTCTCTCTTATATTCATTCCTCTCTTACCTCCGTCCTTCCTTCTTCCCTTCCTTTCTTCCTTCCTTGTTTCCTTCCTTCCTTCCCTCCTTCCTCCCTCCCTTATTACTCCTTTCCTTCCTCTCTTCCTTCTCTCCTTACTTCCTTCCTCTTTTCCTCCCTCCCTCCTACCTTCCTTTCTTCCTTCTTCCCTTCCTTTCTCCCTCTCGCCTTCCTTGTTTCCTTTCTTCCTTCCTTCCCTCCCTCCCTCCCTCCCTCCCTCCCTCCCTCCCTGCTTCCTTCCTTCCTTCCTTCCTCTTTTCCTCCCTCCCTCCTACCTTCCTTTCTTCCTTTTTTCCTTCTTTCCTTCCTTCCTTTTCCCTCCCTTCTTTCCTCCTTTCCTTCTTCCTTCCTTCCTTCCTTGACTTGAGGACAACAGGAGGGTTAAATGGCACTTTTCCACTACACAGTTCCAGCACTACTCGACACGGTTCCAGGAATGACCTTTCTCCATTACAAAAAGGTACCTACTCAACGTGGGCGGGGTCGTCATAGCAACGGCTCTGCGAAACTGCCGTGACTTCGTTTTATACGCGACACAAACACATAAACAATGGAGGACATGGAAGTGATGGTGTACTTGCTGCTGTATGTGGCTTTCTGTCACACACAAAGCAACAACACTGAGCCGTATGACTGTAACGCTGTTGCCGGTATTTAAAAATGCCGGGTTTGATTCTTGTGTGGGACGGCTCATGACTCTTCCAGCGACAACTCTTCTGACCAATCAGAGGCCGGCAGTCTGTTGACGTCACATTTTAGTATCGGCTCGGCTCGCTTGGAACCTCAGCAGAGCAGGTACTAAAAAAGTAGCAGGTACCAGGTACTATCCCTAGTGGACACGCAAAAAAACCGAGTCGAGTCGAGTCGTGCTGGAACTGTGTAGTGGAAAAGCGCCATTAGACGTAGCGTCCATGTTTCTGGTAGAGGTGGTGACTTTGATTGACAGGTGACACTTGGTAGGGGGCGGGGCTTCAGCGGACTCAGCGGCCACGTCCACAGCGTTTGGTAGCAGAGAAAGAGGCTGATTTTTACACAACTTTGAAGCCTAATTTCATATATTTGGCGATTTTTTTTAATCATTCAAATTTGGCAGGGTGGTTAACAACACACTTTTCTGTGGTATGTCAAACTCAGAACACATATTTATTCTTACTTTACACGGACGAGTCGTGCTGGAACTGTGTAGTGGAAAAGCGCCATAATCCAGCAGTGAGGTCACAGGTTCATCCAGCAGTGAGACACTGGAGCGTCTACCTGATCAGGACCATTACTCACTCTGAACTGAAGAGTCTCTAAAATGTAAACTGTTGACTGACTGGTTTGTGTTGGAGTTGGGGATCTTAGGCAGCATCATACAAAGAAATGTTATACAGTCCGTCTTTTGAAATGGAAACTTTTCTGAGGCTGATGTTGTGGAAGAAATTGCCAACATTTCTCTTTACAAAACCTACAGTGTTGGGAGTTTAATGTCAGCACAAAGCCAGCTGACCACAGATAGTCATGCGCCCGAGCCCGTCGCTATGCCTCAAATCCTCGTCGTGGGTGCTAACATTCATTTCCACAGTAAGAGAGAGAGAGGTTCATCCTTTTCTACTCTGTCTCTGTCACATGAGCGGCTCAGCCAGAGGCGCTGCAGCACATATTGCACCGGGCTCCAACATATTATCAGTGGAATCGTTTGAACCCTTTAGGGGGTGAAACACAAAAGCCGAGCCGTCACTGGGAACAGACAGCCATTGCTTTAAAGTTGATTTAATTATGACTCTACATTGGCCTCGATGGACTGAGCAGGTTTAGCCTCTGACAGACATTCAAGAGCCTCGGGTGGTTTTTTACAAATGCCTAGAAGAAAAAGGGGACTTGAAAAATGACTTTACTCTCTCCGGGCTCACGCAGTAGTAATTTGTGGCTCGTGTGTAAGTGTGTGTGTGTGTGTGTGTGTGTGTGTGTGTGTGTGTGTGTGTGTGTGTGTGTGTGTGTGTGTAAGAGGGAGAATAAGTCTGACTGCTCCATCAGCTGGGAGTTATGGTCACTCTGGCCTGTCATAATATCCTCTCTGACTGCATGCCCTCGGACTGTCATTCCCACTGAGTTTTGGTGTGTGTTTGTGTATGTGTGTGTGTGTGTGTGTGTGTGTGTGTGTGTGTGTGTGTGTGTGTCAGGGGGGAGCCAGATGGCTGCTGGCTGACTTAGCAGCATGAATTAAAGGAAATCATATGAGACAGTTGTGCTTATCTTTCCATTAATACACTTCAAAAAGAGTGCCTGATACTGCTGCCCTCCATTCACACACACACACACACACACACACACACACACACACACACACACACACACACACACACACACACACACACACACACACACACGTGACCTGCATGTACAGCTTGTGTCATGAGGGCTTTACAGGTTTAATTCTTCTTATAGAGACAGCAGAGAGTGAAATGTGGTGTTTCCTGTGTCTCTTGATTCTCTGCTCATTCATGAACTTCCTGTTAGTGCTTGATGAACGCCATTAAGCCAAACTAATGTGATTACATTATCAAAATTATGTATGTAAACATGTAACAGAACTAATGATGTCCGTCCCTCCCTGTTCTCCTCATTGCTTTGATGGCACATTTTGATACGTGTTTAACCCCGTCAGTCCCAGCAGAGCACCTCCGTCACATTCAATGTTTTTAAGTCAGACTTCCTGTTCTGCAGCTGCATCCTCGCTGGTTTCGCTGGTTCTTCTCCACCGAGCCCGCGCCAACTGAGCTCCGTCTTCAGTCAGCAGCTACTCTTTGGCCGCCACCGTGACGAGCACCAACCACCTTCTGGCCGCAAGAGTTATGCAGGCGCTTACACAACAGAGGTTTTGAACGGGGTCCGACTCCGATGTCATTAAGCTGAAAACCCCCACAAAGTCTGGGCCTGCTGGGTCTGTCAGAGAGCCTCCCAAAAACCTGATCCAGCTCATCCGTTGACAGTCCAGTCCATGGGGGTCAAACATGCGGCCCGTGGGCCAGAAACGGCCCGCTGAGGGGTCCAATCTGGCCCACTTTCCTTCATTCCTTTCTTCTTTTCCTTCCTTCCCTCCTGTCATCTGTCCTTCTTTCCTTCCTCCCTTTTTTATTTTCTTACTTACTTACCTTCTTTGTTTCCTTCCCTCTGTCCTTCCTTCCTTCCATCTTTCCTTCATCTTCTTTTCCTTTCTTCCTTCCTTCCTTGCTTCCTTTCTTTCTTAATCCCTTTTCCTTCCTTCCTTTTGTCTTTATTTGCCTCCTTCCTTACCTTCCTAATCCCTTTTCATCCCTCCTTCCTTCCTTCTGTCCTTCCTCCCTTCCCTCCCTCCTTCCTTCCTTCTTCCCTTTCTTTCCTTCCTTCGTTCCTTTTACCCTTCCTTCCATCTGTCCTTCCTTTCTTTCTCATGTCCATCTGTACTTCCTTTTTCTTCCATCCTTCATTCTGTCCGTCCATCATATCTTCCCTCCCTCCTTCCTTGCATCTTTCTTTCCTGTCTTTTTCGTTCCTTCTTTCCTTTTTTCACCCCTCCCTCCTTCCTTCCTTCCTTCTGTCCTTCCATCTGTCCTTCGTCCCTTTCTTCCCTCCCTCCTTCCTTCCTTCCATCTGCCCTTCCTCCCTTTCTTTCTGTCCTGTCTCCTTTTCGTTCCTTTTATCCTTCCTTCCATCTTTCCTTACTTTCTTTCTCATGTCCTTCTGTCTTCCTCCCTTTTTTCCATCCATCTTTCTGTTCATTCATCATATCTTTCTTCCCTCCCTCCTTCCTTCCATCTTTCTTTCCTGTCTCCTTTTCGTTCTTGTTTTCTTCCCTCTTTCCTTCCATCTTTTTAATGATCCGGCCCACATGAGATCAAATTGGTCTGTATGTGGCCCTTGAATGAAAATGAGTTTGACCCCTCTGGTCCAGTCCCTGTTTCACCTGCATGTCCAGAACAAGCTGTGTGACTGCAGTCGGATGAAGTCATATATTGAGTTCAGTCTGCTCCGGTACAAACAGTCTAGAGCCGTCTTGGTTTTACAACATACTTTGTTATCATTAATCTGTGGCTTAAACAGGAGTCCAACATTTCAAACAGAAAGTCATATACTGGAAACTGTTCTGTGTATTTAAAACATGCTCACACACAGCCTGGGTTTTCCTGTCTGCAACATACAGTCACATTAAAGAGAACCTCAACATCCCTGGGAAGTTTAAAAGATTAGTTTAACCCTCCTGTTGTCCTCAAGGAAGGAAGGAAAGGAGGAAGGAAGGAAGGAAGGAAGGAAAGAAGGAAGGAAGGAAGGAAGGAAGGAAGGAAGGAAAGGAGTAAGAACGACAATAAGAAGGAATTTAGGAGAGAAGCAAAGGAGGAAGGAAGGAAGGAAGGAAGGAAGGAGGAAGGAAGGAAGGGAGGAAGGAAAGAAGCAAGGAAGGATGGAAGGAGGAGGGAGCAAAGAAAGAGGGGAGGAAAGAAGGAACAGTCAAAAGAGACGGGGTCAATTTGACCTGAGAGGACGACACAAGGGTTAATAACTTGAGAATAGTTAAATATCACTACATCTGTTGATCCCTGAAGTATGTAAGTCTTGTTGTTTAAAGTTGCTAGGCAACCAGTGGAGATGCTGCACAGAAGCACTGAGCTAATGTGACAGTGTTTCCCACACATAGACTAATTCGTGGCGGTGCGCCACAGATTCAACACCGGCCGCCACATATTGCGTTTCGTTATTAATTTTTTTTTAACGCTAATTAAAAAATATGCATCGTATTCGTTAAGCTGTATTTCCTTTCTCTGCTCACCCTGCGTCTCTCTGTCACTCACGCGTCTCTCTCACATAGCTCACACACACAGCCCCTCCCCTCCGTGCACACCGCGTGTGTCTCCATCAGCGAGATCAACCCCCCCCCCGTCGGCCGGTTTACCGAAACCGACCAACCAACACCACCCCCCCCCCCCCCCCTCCGTCGGTCGCCGGACTACCGCCACACATTGCCTTCAGATCTGTGGGAAACACTGTGTGATAATCATTAACTTCTCCTTACACCACAAAATGTCTTTTCTCAGAAGTGTTTGTGTACAAATTAAACACATCTAGTCTTCATTTGTGTATGTTTTAACTTTAGATTAGAAATTAGAAGGCATAGATTAGTATCAACTAGGGCTGTCAGCTATAACGCGTTAATCGCGATTAGATTAATGCAATCCATAACGCGTTATCTTTTTTTAAATTGCATTTTAATGTTGCAAGCCTTTTTGTCCCTTCTACTCACCCGTAGACGGCTCCTCTAGCTGTAGCGCTATGCTTTGAAGTGGCCTCCTGCAGTAAACCTACCGCGCTGATGGAAAGTAAGAGAGCTACTGGACTTTTGAACGGCTTGTTTAACTTTAAAACACTTCCAGACGGTTCAGTTAACAAGTCAAAAGTAAAATGCAACCTGCGTCAAACGGAGTTTAACTACCACCGGAGTACGTGGAGTTTGAGTTAGCACCTCCACGCTAAACACCCAGGTGCAGCCAAGCCAGCCTCAGCTCCACCAAAGGACCATTTTGGAGTGTGGGAGTCGCAGCAGAGCCGTGATTGATTCCCAGTTAAGACACTCTGGTAAGAAATGCTTTACATTATGGGCTTAAAACTGCCTTCAAATGTAAAATAACAGGATTTTAAACATGCAATTCACAACGCGATTAATCACGATTAACTATGGAAATTCTGCGATTAATCTCGATTTAAAAAATTAATCGTTTCTGTGGGATTTAGTGGGATTTGCAAATAAGTGCATTCCCCAAAATATCAAGTTAGTTCTTCTACTGTGCAGGAGCCAATATCACTCATAATGTTAATCACAGCTCCTGAATAAGAGAGAGTGTAACTACCTGTTAACCTCACACACACACACACACACACACACACACACACACACAGCTCCATACTATTCTTCACTCTCTAAGAACCAATTTCTTTACTGAGGCCTAAATCTATCCCTAAATCTTGCTTTGTCTACATTTACATAAATATTAGAGAACCGGACTGATTCAGCAAATTTAGTCTCTTCCTTATTTTTACTTCTCCTTCAATCCCGTGTATCGTCTGTATCAAATAATAAAAGTGGGGATTATCCTTTAAGTGCGCGGCAACATGCATAAGCACACAACACAGACACTCAGGCATCAGACTCTCACACAGATGGTGGCATTTGTTGGAAGCAGCGGATAAGTTTCTACAGCTTAGCAGCAGCAGCAGCCTGGTGCGTCATCCGCTGTGTGTAGCGTATGTGCACGCACACACCCGGCACACGCACGGCGAAATGAATAATGAAGCTGGGAAGAGGAGAGAAGGATGAGTGTGATTTTGCAGAGGAAGAGAGAAATGAAGAGAGAAAAGAGGATTATGCTACAACGTCAAAAGTTCTGTGCACATTAAAAAACTGGCGGTGAAGTTTTGGAGAATCATAATAGGAATTACTGCAGCTGGTGTGTGTGTGTGTGTGTGTGTGTGTGTGTGTGTGTGTGTGTGTGTGTGTGCGTGTGCATGTGACTTATTTTCAGCCCCTGTAAATTGTATTTTTGATAACATTCTCTTCCCCTTTTTACTGTGTGCAGAGTTGAGCCCTTTTTTCCCAAACAGCTTACATAACTCAGAGAGCATAACCCAGGACTACACACACACACACACACACACACACACACACACACACACACACACACACACACACACAGCATAACCCAGGACTACACACACACAGACACACACACAGCATAACCCAGGACTACACACACACACAGACACACACACACACACCATAACCCAGGACCACACACACCAACACACACACACACAGCATAACCCAGGACTACACACACACACACACACACACACCATAACCCAGGACCACACACACACACACACAGCATAACCCAGGACTACACACACACACACACACACACACACACACACACACACACACACACACACACACACACACACACACACACACACACACACACACAAGAGAAGACCCTGTGGGAACATCATCTGCACAGTCGCTCTACGCCCCCCCCCCCCCCCCCCCCCCCCGCCCCCCTCCCTCCGAACAGCACCCATGCTGCTTTGTGCTCAGAGGGGTGATCCTAACTGCGGACATATGATGCATGAAGGCCCCTCTTGTCTGTCCCTCTTAATGTCTTATTTTGTGCAGCGCCGTAGCTTGGCAACCGTTACAATGCTATCTCTGGTTATAATAATGCAAGACACACACAGGTGCGCATGAACGTACAGATAGAGAGCGACGGCCGCAGATAAAGTCGTGGCTTTGCTTTTTCACTCTGTGTGAGAAGTTGCTTTCATATTGTAGGAATGTGAAGGAATTTATTATAACTGTGACACAAAGCTGCTCACAGATTCATTCACCTCCAGACTGTCCTTACTATTCATGCACATTAACCCTTTGTGTCGTCCTCCAGGGTCAAATTGACCCCGTCTGTTTTTACTGTTCCTTCCTTCCTTCTCTCTTCTGTCCTTCTTTCCTTCCTTCCTTCCTTCCTTCCTTCTTCCCTTCCATTTTCCTTTCTCCTTCCCTCCCTCCCTCCTACCTTCCTTCCTTCCTTCCTTCTTCCTTCCTTCCTCCCTTCCTTCTCCCCTCCCTCCCTCCTTTCCTTCTCTCTTCTGTCCTTCTTTCCTTCCTTCCTTGCTCCTTCCCTCCCTCCCTCCTACCTTCCTTCCTTCTTTCCTTTCCTCCCTCTTTCCCTTCCTTCCTTTCCTCCCTTCTTTCTTTCCTCCCTCCATCCCTCCTACCTTCCTTCCTTCCTCCTTCCTTTCCTCCCTCTTTTCCTGCCTTCCTTTCCTTCCTTCCTTCCTCCCTTCCTCCTACCTTCCCTCCCTCCTTCCTTCTTTCCTTCCTTCCTTCTTCCTTCCTCCCTCCTTTCCTTCTTCCTTCCTCCTTCCCTCCTTTCCTTCCTTCCTTCCTCCCTCCCTCCTTTCCTTCCTTCCTTCCCTCAAGGACAACAGGAGGGTTAAAAAGACCTTTTGAGACTCCAGTTGTACACCACACAGTATCTCCTTCTCTACTAAAAGCATCTGAAAGTCATATCTTCACATATTAAAGTTTCAAACATGACTACTGACATCTTGTAAAAAGTCATTTCATACGTGATAAATCCTCATAAAACGGATTATTGTGACTTCACACATGAACTGTCCCAGAAACACTCAAGAAGCCTACAAGTGATTTATGTGTTTTCGTGACGTTTTAACAGCCAAACCGCTTCATCTGAGCATCATCTTATCCGCACTTCTCTGAAACATCAGCCCGACATGATTCGCTTCTTGGAAAACTCACTAGACTGACTAGACCTTCAAAATAAAGTGTGAACACAGTTTTTGCATCAGTTTGCTGTGACAATGGCTCTGCTGGAGCGGGGGCGGGCCAAAGAGGGGATTAAGACATCAGCAAAATACACAAACACACTGTAATGCGTTGTCAGTGCATCCGAGGGAGCAGAAAAAGACAGAAGGAGATAAAAAATAAATAAAAAAAAGATGAGAAAATAAAAAGATAGATTTACTGTCAAAGTGTTTAAAGAGATTAATTTTATGTTTTTGCCACTGAGTCAGGAGAGAACTGGCATAGAGATGACGCCACTGCTGCTACAGCTGCCTTTACAATATAACACTGTGACATCATCAGCCCTGTGGCGCTGTGAGTGTGTGTGTGTGTGTGTGTGTGCGTGAGAGAGAGTGTGTGTGTGTGTGTATTCGTGTTAGTGTGGTTTCATCACGTCAATCAGGCTTAATTAAACTGTACAGTGATTAAGGGGCAAATTCCTCAGTCTGTCGGCTTCTGCACAACCCTTTTCCCTCGAACTCATAAATTTGAACACACACACACACGCACACACACTCACACACACACACACACACACATGCACACACGCACGCACACACGCACGCACACACACAAACAAACAGCGACTAGTGGTGCACTAGCCCACAGCATCTTTAGAGTGACTAATCTACTATTAGCAGTTGTTTTCCAGGCCCTCCCTTCCTCTTATCCTCCTCCTTAGCCCATCATCCTTCTCACCACTCCCTTCCTCTTCCTCTCCTTCTTCCGCTCCGTCATTGACTTCATCCCAAAGGGTTTTACATTACATTTTTTTTTATATATATATATATATATCTTTGGAGTATATCTTGCTTCAGCTGTGTTTGACCTTCTCTCCAGGCTCTTCTTCTTTCTTTTACTATCTTCTCTCTTTCTCCATATTCATCACCTCTTTTCCACTGGGTCTTCATTTCAACCCCTTCTCCATACTTTCATGTTTTCTTTTTTTCAGTTATCCTCATCCCTCGACCATCCATCTCTCATCCCTCTACACCTCTCTCTCTCTCTGTGTTTCTTTCCCCTCTCTGTAGTTCCTTCTCTCACTCCTCCTCCTCCTCCTTCCCTCCCCCCCCCCCCCCCTCCTCCGCTAGCACCACCTCCTCCCGAGTCCCTCCATGGTGATTGTATCTGTGAGATAAGCCGGGTGTCAGACACGAAATGTTCTCCAATTTCTCTGCGTCTGCTGCTGGTGAGAAATGGGCAGACTGAAAGATAAAGGAGGGGGTGGGGGGGGTGAGATTTGAAAACAGACAGGTAGAGGGGAAGACAATGGCGAGATGTGAGAAAAACATATGATGGAAAAATACAGAAAGGCATTTATATTGTTCTTCATTAGCTTGTAGATGTCCAACAGCATAATACATTTAACCCTTTATAGGTCTGCTCAGCTGTTTGGTAGAGGTCACTTTGTGTCATGATATCTGGTCAAAACCTAAATCTATTGAACCCATTTAACTTTTTGGGCAATCTTTACCACTTGTATGAGGTATGTAATGCACAGACAGACCATCAGATTGTCCTAGGGTTGCTATAGATACAGGTTGTTCTATGGTTGTTATAGATACAGGTTGTTCTATGGTTACTATAGATACAGGTTGTTCTATGGTTGCTATAATTACAGGTTGTTCTATGGTTGCCCTAGATACAGGTTGTTTTATGGTTGTTATAGACACAGGTTTTTCTATGGTTGCTATAGATACAGGTTGTTCTATGGTTGCTATAGACACAGGTTGTTCTATGGTTGCTATAGATACAGGTTGTTCTATGGTTGCTATAGATACAAGTTGTTCTATGGTTGCTATAGATACAGGTTGTTCTATGGTTGCTATAGATACAGGTTAGGGTACAGTTAGGTATAAATGAAGAATAACACAAATCACTGCTGACATAAACTCGACTTTCTGAAGCTGAGTTTCATTTTTTCTTCTTGTAGATTGATGAGAAAATACAAATCTCTTATATTCATTCTTACATTTCTATAATCACTTTGTAGCATTATATTTATAGTTATTGGTGATTGTACTTTTATGCATTATATTAGTATGTGTTAGAACAGTTAGCGTGTGACTATTTTTATGACTGTAGTAGTGTTTAAAAGTGTAAGCATTATACTTTGCATTCCACACATGTAGAATAGTTACTGTGCTTGTAAGAGGCCACAGTGCTAGAAGGTCAAGAAGCTAATACTTGCTCTTTGCTGCAGTAAATTTCCATCATATGTTATGAGCTGTTTGACTAAGAGAATGTGAAGGTCGCAGTGGTGGGAGAGACTCGACAGCGGAGACGGCGCGGGATGGCCTCCAGAGGGAAAACATACCACCACCTGGCGCACTGATAACACTTGTTGATAAAGATGATTTGCAACTTGTGTTAGGTATAAAGCTTTTACTCGGAGGACTGCCCTCTGAGCATACTCTGATCACTGTTGGTAGCGGTGTCTTCTTGCAAGAATTAAAAGTAACTTGACTTTTGAACTTGGTTTCAGCTTCAGTCTTATATTTAATTTTTCTATCATAGATGAACAGAATGAGTCTATAATAGGTTTTTTAATAAAGTTTAGAACAAATGAGGTCTGTAAAACATAAAATTTAGGGTCAATGAGAAAAAAAATCCATGTTTTATGTTGTGATGGCCTCAAAGAGGAAGGAAAAGCATAAAAATATGATTTCTTAAATAGCCGTTTCTTGGTGTGACCTACAAAGGGTTAAAGAATAATTGTTGTTTTTTTGGAAATCTGCTTATTTGCTTTCTTGCAGACAGTTTTAATAGAAGATGGATGATGGATGATACCACTCTCTGGTCTGTGATGTAAATATGTCGCTTGAACTAGCAGCTGGTTCGATTGGCTTAGCTCAGCTTTTGGAAACAGGGATAAACATTTGGCATGAATCTGCCTCCAAGTACAGACCAATAATGGTAAATTATAGTTTTTTACATTTTGGCTTTTGGAGCAGATGTAAATATTGAGATGTAACCTGATAGTGAGGTTTACATTTTGACCAAGCAGCCTGAGGCTAGATGATGGCTCCAATTGACTCACATTAAAAAAAAAAAAAAAAAAAAATCAGTCTCAGTCGTCTCAATCCTTAAATTTATGCATTTTAACCCTCCTGTTGTCCTCGAGTCAAGAAAGGAAGGGAGGAAGAAAGGAAAGAAGGAAGGACGGAGGAAAGAGGGCAGGAAGGAAAGTAGGGAGGAAGGAAGGGTGGAAATAAAAGGAAGGAAGGACGGAGGAAAGAAGGAAGGAAGGAAGTAAGGAAGGAGGGAGGAAGGAAGGGCGGAAATAAAGGAAAGAAGGAAGGACGGAGGAAAGAAGGAAAGACGGAGGAAAGAAGGAAGGACGGAGGGAGAAAGGAAAAGAGGAAGGAAGGAAAGAAGGACAGAGGGAAGGGGGGAGGAAAGAAGGAAGGGAAGAAAGAGAGAGGAAGGAAGGAAAGAAGGACAGAGGGAAGGGGGGAAGGAAAGAAGGAAGGGAGGAAAGAGAGAGGAAGGAAAGAAAGAGAGAAGGCGGGAGAAAGGACAGATGGAAGGAAGGAAGTAAGGAAAGGGGGAGGACGGAGGAAAGAAGGAAGGAAAGAAAAAAAAGGAAGGAAGGAAAGAAGGAAGGAAGGGAGGAAAGGAACAGTCAAAACAGACGGGGTCAATTTGACCCGGGAGGACGACAGGAAGATTAAAAAATGTGTGCTGGTGGTCGCTATGGAAACTATTGCTTCATTCATAAGATTAGCTTTAACGTCTGCCATGTGGAAGTCGACTGACAGCTGTGATTGACAGTTTGTCTCCGAGTTACAATCCCAATATTTAAATAACTTTCATGTTCCTCCTCGTCTCCCTCACTTGCATCTTTTCCTTTTATTTCGGTGGGAGGGGGCGGGGGGGGGGGGGGGGGGGCTTTTGTAACATCTCAAATTACATCAACCAGAGACGAGGCGGACCCATAACGCTCATTATAGACCTGGTCTGGCGTGATCCAGCTCTGCCTGCCAAAAGACAAACTGATGTCAAATCTTTTTCTGCCATGACTCATTTTTTTTTTTTTTCTTCCTCTTAGCGTCTGATCCGTCTTATCTGTCTGGTCTTAACTACATGTGTCAGATGTTAGCTTTGTTGTTTCCAGCCGGCACAGAGCTGCTTGTGTCGCCGCCAAAACAGTTGGAGACAATTTTAACACCGTGTTACAACAATTCGGCCTGACATCATGAAGACCGGCGTCCAGCTTAATAACCAAGCACAGATGGAGAGAATATGAGTTACTCTGTTTGTAACTCTGACTGCGCTCACATTATGTCAGCTGTCAGTTTCAAGTTGGGTTTTTTTTTTTTTTTTGGTAATTGGTTTGAGACTCACTTCATTTTGTTGTCAGACTCACTGACTTATAAAAGTAGATGGGGGGGGACCATTTCTTCTTCTAATGCTGTTTCTTTTGCTTTGTAATTATAATTTGTTTTTTTTTATATTTGTATAGTTATATAATTAATTAAACCTTGGCTTCAAACCATGCACCTCGGTACGTCCATACCACAGACTGTATAAAAGGAATGGACGTAACATCCGTGACGTCACCCATTGGTTTGTGGACTGCTGCTCGGAAGCCAATAGTTTCGAATCTGGGCAGCACCATCTTGAAAATTTCAGGTGCATGCTGGGAAAAATAAAAACACGGATTCTACTTATATGGGCATGAGGCGGGGCCATGGGCGGAGCGGGGAGGTTGCTATGGTTGCAAGGGCTGGATCTCGAGGACATTGGTCAATCAACCTGTCAATCAGGACGTAGCCACGCCCTAATGCATACCCTGCTTTATCGTCAAATATAAAATCAGGGAGGCCAAAATGTCCCAAATGAACATCATACTGCATTGAAGAAGGCTTTAAACTAGCGATTGAGACCATAAACACATTTTGAAAACGTTTACTGAGGTTAGAAATCAAGTGAGAAGTTGGTGAACTCTCCATTGACTTGTATAGAGACGGTCGCCCCCTGGTGGCCTTTTGATAGAATGCAGCTCTAAGTTACTTCCGCGTTGGCTTCATTTCAGAGGACCAGAATTCCCCGCCTGGTCCATACATGCTTTTGGATTGAGCGGTTCTCTCTTGTTTCCAGTCTTTGTACAAAGCTAAGCCAACCATCAACTGCCTGTAACTTCATATATTAATTCAAGAATAAACCATCCATTGAATCATTGATAAGGAAAAGTGCAACAGTCAAAACACGAGTACTGAGTCAGCAGAAGTCGGGTGAAAGTTCACGTATCGATAATAAGAAACAAGGACAGCGCTCAGTGTGATGGTAAAGCCCTTTTTTTATGTTGTTTGTTTTGGTGGCATGTGCTCCGAAATGGGGTGAGTGAGTTAAGGAGCGAGCGAGAAAGAAAGCAGAGGAGAAGATGGAGCGCAGACAGACATAATACCATCATAACCAAAAATAGCCTGAACACCAAACCTCTGAAAGTGATATTTGGCTCCTGTACCTCTCAGATAGACAGTCGTTGTCTGATTGATTGTGCAGAAAGGAGAAGAGGAGAGTGGTTGCCATGGGGACGAGGAGAAGGGGCCTTTTTTTTTTTTCTCTCCAAGGACCAGTATTTGGTGGTAAACTTGAAGGGAGGGGCTGGAGAGGGGCAATCAGACGCAGTGAAGCACGATGGCTTTAGCAGAAGTAAAGAAGTGCTGCAGGACTCAGGAAGTGTGTGTGTGTGTGTGTGTGTGTGTGTGTGTGTGTGTGTGTGTGTGTGTGTGTGTGTGTGTGTGTGTGTTTTCCAGTCAGCTGCAGGTGACTCAAGACAAGGTGTTAATGAAATGTATGAAAGGAAACTGTTCAGATGAACTGCATCCAGCTGAGAGATGCTCGGCACGGAGCTGCAGAGCCCACAAGTTCACTCAAACTCCATTTTTCTTTTTTTTTTCTTTTTTTTTTTGCAGCCGCAGCCTGCAGGAGAAGCTACGAGCTACACACACAAACACACAAACACACACCTGGGAGCTGAAAACAACAACAGAGGGTTTCAGAGTTTAATAAGGACTGCAGCAGAGTGTATTCTTCTTATTTTAGTGTGAAAGGAAAAACAACCCACTTCCTGCCTCACATTATAACTGTTCTGCATTCATCACGCTTCTTTAAAGGTTTTAGAGATGTTGGTACTCTTTCTATCTCTCTCTGTAATACTCAGCGAGCGCAGGGGTTGCTGCTCACAGACCTGAAAATTACCGGATGTATTGGCTATTCTGAGATTCTGGGTTCATCTGCAACGTTTCCACATCACATGATGCACACGGATGAAAAAGTCAAACACATTTCTACAGACTCTGAATAAACTGGTTTTATTTAATCCTTCTGTTATCCTCGAGGGAAGGAAGGAAGGGAGGGAGGGAGGAGGGAAGGAAGGGAGGAAGGAAGGAAGGGAGAAGGAAGGAAGGAGGAGGAAAGAAAGAGAGAAGGAGGGAGGGAGGGAGGGAGGAGGGAAGGAAGGGAGGGAGAAGGAAGGAAAGGAAGAAAGGGAGGGAGAAAGGAAAAGAGGAAGGAAGGAAAGAAGGACGGGATAAAGAAAGAAGGTAGTGGGAGGAAAGAAAGAGAGAAGGAGGAAGGAAGGAAAGGAGGGAGGAAAGGAAGGCAGGGAGGGGGAGGAAGGAAGGAAGGAAGAAAGGCAGGAAGGAAGGAAGGAAGGAAGGAAAGAGAGAGGAAGGAAAGAAAGAGAGAAGAAGAGAAGAAGGAAGGAAGGGAGGAAAGAGAGAGGAAGGAAAGAAAGAGAGAAGAAGAGAAGAAGGAAGGAAGGGAGGAAAGAAGGAACAGTCAAAACAGACGGGGTCCATCCTTCCTTCCATCTGTCCTTCCTCCCTCCCTCCTTCTCTCTTTCCTCCGTCCTTGCTTCTTTCCTTTCTTCACTCCATCCTTCCTTCCTTCCTTCTTTCCTCCGTCCTTCCCTCCTTCTCTCTTCCCTCTGTCCTTCTTTACTTTCCTCCCTTCCTCCCTTCCATACTTCCTTCCACCCTTCCTTCCTCCCTCCCTCCCTCCTTTCCTTCCTTCCTTGACTCGAGAACAACAGGAGGGTTAAAGTACTCAGAGGAATTAAGATTTG
>NC_070583.1:32474399-32479082 GCF_027409825.1 Scomber japonicus | reverse complement strand
TTCCTTTCCTTCCTCCCTCCTTTCCTTTCTTCCCTTCCTTCCTCCCCTCCTTTCTTCTACCTTCCTCCCTCCTCCCTTTCTTCCCTTCCTTCCTTTCTCCCTCCTTTCCTTCCTTCCTTCCTCCCTCCTTTCCTTCCTTCCTTCTAACCTTCCTCCCTTCCTTTCTCCATCCCTCCTTTCCTTCCTTCTTCCTCCCTTCATCCCTACCTCCTTCTCTCTTTCTTTCCTTCCACACCTTCCTCCCTTCCATCTTTCCTTTGTCCTTCTTTTCTTCCTTTCTCCCTCCCTCCCTCCCTCCCTCCTTCCTTGTTTCCTCCCTCACCTTCCTCCCTTCCTTCTTTCCTTCTTTCCTCCCTTTCTCCCTCCTTCCTTGTTTCCTCCCTCACTCCTACCGTCCTTCCTTCCTCCTTTCCTTCCTTCCTTCCTTCCTTGACTCGAGGACAATGCTCATGTAACCCTAACCTTAACCACACACTGAAATCAAACATCAGCTGGACATCGTACTTTAATTACAGCTTCAACATCAATCTTAAGATGTTATGAGGAAATCTCCGCTCTGACTCTTTGTGTTGTGTTGTTACTAAACCAGCTTGATGTAGATAATTGTGACCCGACTGGCACGCTGCCGCATTTTAATCCCACAAACACAAACACACATAAAGCCGTCGAGATAAGACTTCCTGTAGCCGAGTGTTTATCTTTCATGAGAACTTACATTTTAACAATGACTTACGGGATTTAATGCTAAACTCTCGGTATCAGCCCCCCCATCATTATACTACCTCTCTCTCTCTCTATTTCTCTCTCTCTCTCTATTTCTCTCTCTCTCTCTATTTCTCTCTCTCTCTCTCTCTCTCTCTATTTCTCTCTCTCTCTCCCCCTCTCCCTCTCCCCCCTCTCCCTCCCTCTCTCTCTATTTCTCTCTCTCCTCTCTCTCTCCCTCTCTCTCACATTCCCCCTCTTTCTCCCTCTCTCCATCCCTCTCCTTCCCTCCCTCTCTTTCTTTTCTTTCCTTCCCTCTCTCTCTCCCTCCCCTCTCTCTCTCCCACTCCCCTTCCTTCCCTCTCTCTCTCCCTCTCTCCTTCCCTCCCTCTCTCTCTCTCTCTCTCTCTCCCTCCCTCCTTCTTCTCTCTCCCTCTCTCCTTCCCTCCCTCCCTCCCTCTCCCTCCCCCTCTCCCCCTCGCTTCCCCCCTCCCTCTCCCTCCCTCCTCCCTCCCTATCGCTCTCCCTCTCTCCTTCCCTCTCTCTCTGCTTCCCTCTCTCTCTCTCCCTCTTGTCCCTCTCTCTCTCTCTAGATTTCCTAATCGTTTCCCATCGCTCTCCGTAGAGAATTTGCAAGGAACAAACAAAAAAAAACCCCTAAAAACAGTAAGAATATAATCTATTCTTACTCTGCATTCAAACATGACTCACTAATTATATTTGATGGTTAAAGATAAAACATTAAATTTGTGCTTTTCCACTACACAGTTCCAGCTCGACTCGACTCAGCTTTTTTTTGTGTTTCCACTAGGGATAGTAGCTGGTACCTGCTACTTTTTTTAGTACCTGCTCTGCTGAGGTTCCAAGCGAGCCGAGCCGATACTAAATGTGACGTCAACAGACTACTGGCCACTGATTGGTCAGAAGAGTTGTCGTTGGAAGACTCATGAGCCGTCCCACACAAGAATCAAACCCGCCATTTTTAAATACCGGTAACAGCGTTACAGCCATACGGCTCAATGTTGTTGCTTTGTGTGTGACAGAAAGCCACATACAGCAGCAAGTACACCACTGCCTCCATGTCCTCCATTGTTTATGTGTTTGTGTCGCGTATAAAACAAAGTCATGGCAGATTCGCGAGCCGTTGCTATGACGACCCCCGCCCAGGTTGAGTAGGTACTTCTTTTTAATGGAAAAGGTCGTTCCTGGGAACCGAGGCGAGTCGAGGCGAGTCAAGTCGTGCTGGAACTGTGTAGTGGGAAAAGCGCCCATAACAGTAAGGACGTTAATCTGACCTCAAAGATTTGTGTGTAGTGCTGTATGAGGTCCTCTACAGCGCGGCCGGCGCTATAGTCCTTCCCATCGTTCTGAAACAGCGTTGGACCGAACACTATGGCCAAGTTGTGGAGATTCATCTGGTTCAGCTCGGAGAAACGCTGCACACTGAAACACAACGAGGAAAAACACGTGTGAAAATGAACAGAGATGCAAGAGGATGTAAATCAATGTGTGTGTGTGTGTGTGTGTGTGTATGTGTGCGTATGTGTGTGCGTGTGTGTGTGTGTGTCTCACCAGTAGAGGTGGTTGATAAGGGCTTGTAGTGTAGCCTTGTTGACATGAGGCAGTTTGCTTAGCAGCTCTTGGTACTGAGAGATTTTCTTGCTTTCATCCTGAATGGCTGGAGGACGAGACACAGAGACAGAGAGAGAGAGAGAGAGAGAGAGAGAGAGAGAGAGAGAGAGAGAGAGAGAGAGAGAGAGAGAGAGAGAGAGAGAGAGAGAGGAGAGAGAGAGAGAGAGAGAGAGAGAGAGAGAGAGAGAATATATGATGACTGCAGGGTAAATATAAAAATAAGAGGAGCAGGACTAAAATAATAGTTGTCTATAGATAGGATGAGATAGGAAAACACACACAGGAAGCAAATAGAAAGTGAGACTCAAAGCTTTAAGTTTAACCCTCCTGTCGTCCTCCCGGGTCAAATTGACCCCGTATGTTTGGGACTGTTCCTTCTTTCCTTCCTCGAACCCCCTTTGATCCTTCCTTCTGTCCTTCCTTCCTTCCGTCCTTCCTCCCTCCTTTCCTTTCTCCCTTCCTTTCTTCCTTCTACCTCCTTCCATCCCTCCTTCCCTTCCTTCTTCCTCCCTTCCCTCCTCCCTCCTTTCCTTTCCTCCATTCGTTCCTTTCTCCTTCCTTTCCTTCCTTCCTTCTACCTTCCTCCCTTCATCCCTCCTTTCCTTCCTTCTTCCTCCCTTCCCTCCTATCCTTCCTTCCTTCCTCCCTTTCCTTCCTTCTTCCTCCCTCCTTTCCTTCCTTCCTCGACTCAAGGACAACAGGAGGGTTAAAGTCTTAATTTCCCTCAAAGGCTGTGAGACCAACTCTCAGTGGTAAATATGCCCAAACCTCATTAAATCAAATTAAAATGATTTGCATGGTTAGATACGCCTACGAGCCTATGAGCCTATGAGTAAGTGGAAAACTGATTCTACGATCCTCACTTGGCTTTTTTTTTTTTTTCTTACCGGCAGTACCGAGCCAAGTGCTTCCATCCTCAGACGTGAACAGTCCTTCATCCAGATCTCTGAAGAAGCGTTTAAGTGTGTTGGAGACGTCGTCCACCTGGTGCTCTCCTTCCTCAGGCGAAGGCTGCGAGCATCACGACGGAACCTGTCGCACCAGCGCTGCCACGCGGGAGTTCACGCCGCTCTTACGATAAATCCCCTCAGACGTCAAGCCTGGATAAACACAGACACACACACACATGATGTTAAACAATCAGAAAACATGAACGGCATCTCTTCAAAACTGTAAACTCATTCTTGGGTAAGATCTGGTCCTTTATAGATAAATAACGTTCTCACACAGGGTTCCCACTCCTAACCTGAAATTATTGTCCAGGACATTTTCAGCCGCTACAGAGACAAGTTATCATGTCATACAGACCCTTTCCAAAAAATTAGAATATCATGGAAAAGTTGTTTAATTTCCATAATTCCCATTCAAAAAGTTAAACTTTCATAGATTATAGATTCAGGGCCCACAATTTAAACAATTTCCATAACTCCCAGGCAATGCCACAGGCTGATTGCCTCAATGCCACGTTGCATCGAGGCAGTGATTAAGGCAAAGGGATTCCCAACCAAGTATTGAAGACTGACATATCGTTTTTGAAAGTTGATTGATTTGATGTGATACTAATTTCTTTCTTTTTTTCTGCAAAAACTGAGAAGTAAATAGTGATTTCTTCACAGTATTCTAATTTTTTGAATTCCTGTTTTCGTGGGTTTTATGAGCTGGAAGCCCAAATTATGTAAAAATAAACAAATAAATACTTGAAATTGTTTAAATTGTGGGCCCTGAATCTATAATCTATGAAAGTTTAACTTTTTGAATGGAATTATGGAAATTAAACAACTTTTCCATGATATTCGAATTTTTTGGAAAGGGTCTGTACACTAACACATTCCCCTGTCCCGCTCAATCTTTGGAAGTGTTCTTTTGTACAGTTGTAACTTGCATTTACCTGATTGTTTTCTATGTTTATTACTCATTTGATGTCAAAACATCAAAAGAGGGCGTGCAGGTGGTTGAGTGGTTAGAGCGCATGCCATATACGCAGCCGACCCCGGTTCGAATCCCGATCGGCGGTCCTTTGCTGTGCATGTCACACCCCCCCTCTCTCTCCCATGTTTCCTGTCGGTCTACTGATAAATAAAGGCGTCTATGTCAACAAAATCTTAAAAAAAAAACAAAAAAAACATCAAAGACTTTCTACAAATCTTGCAGTATGCCCTGTGTATATCTCCCTAGTTTTGTCTCTAGGCACGCGGGGGTCTGAAAAGTCTAATCTAACTCTAGCGACAAAGACAAATTTGATAAGGTTTGATAAGCCAGAAGATAAGGTGACAACAGACTTTTAACCCGTTTGCATTCGCTCACAAGGCAGGGGGAGGATAAATCATTTTCCAGGATAACTAAATCATT
>NC_070583.1:32461899-32466899 GCF_027409825.1 Scomber japonicus | reverse complement strand
AGCATGCTTAAAGCTAACCCAGGGAGCAATTTCAGTGGAGCCTAAGATGCTCCACTCTAAGATGCTCCAATAAATGCTTTAATCTATGACGAGAGCGTTCCTGACTGATTGATACTGTATTTTTGTGAATTTAATGTCTTGTCATTCTTATAGTGTGGCCAGTAAACAAAGCATTTCGACTTAAAGGTGATGAATCTTCTTTTAGAGAACAGCTAACTTTCATTATTACAGTTCCTATAACACTGTGGTGTGTAATGCTAGACGGCAGACTTGAATACCTTCTTTGGACTTGCGCTCTGTGATAGCTCGAGCCATGGATCCGGTCTTGAACAGGAAGCCATTGTGAGACACACAAAGCGGAGGGGAGTAAGGTTTCGTCTCCATGTTCCCATCCACTACTGACTGTGGAAGCTCTGTAGGAAAAACAAAACAAACAAATCATCATCTCTGAATTAAGAGGAATGTATCCGACCAAGTGAAAACAAGAAACGATGATTACCACTAAAATGACTCAGAAATGTGTGTTTGGGTTTTATAATATTTAGACGGAAACACTGGTTTGATAGTGGCATATCAAAAAAGGTTCAAGGAATATGTATTGAATTCTCCACACAATCATTTAACAACATATTATATACATTAAGGCTGCTCAATTAATCGAAATTTGATCTTGATTACGATTTAGGGGCCAAACGATCTCAAAACTAATAAAATCGGGGGGAAGCGATTTTTAATAATAATGAGATAGCGCTCAATAACAAAGCTTTTATTTTGAAAAGCTTAGACCAGAAGCCACCGGAAGCCGCTGCAGCTCCGTTAGTTTGACAGAAGCTGAAACACACGGCGAAATGTTTTAACTGTAAATAAAAGTGCAGAGTTTCCAGCCTGCGTCAGACGATGCTGAGTTTACTGACTAATTATTAAAAACCAGGAAGTGATGTGTGAACTGTCGTCATGGTAACCAGCTCATCTGTAATATATCTGCACATTTTCTGCTGTGTGTTGCGTTAAGCGGCAGATAAAAGGTTGTTGCTGGGAGAGAAAGTTAATTAAGCCGAATGGACAAGAAATGTTCAATAAATGCAGCATGTTTCTAAAGTTTAAAAAAAAAATTGTTTTAATAATCGTGATTTCAATTTTGACCCAGCCAAACATCATCATCCATCACACATCCTTGATTAACTCTTCCTACTGTACCTGTGTTGAGGTTGTGGCTCAGTAGCTCAGCCTGTAAGCGTTGTGAGTGCGTATTGGCCAGGGAGAGAGGGGAGGGGCAGTCGGCCATACCAGTTGAACAGTTCACATCTGCGCCACAGAAGATCAGGCTTAACGTCTCAAGCACGTCGCTGCACTGGACATTTATACACAACGCCTACGGGAGAGGGGAGGAGGAGAAGAAGAAGAAGAAGAAGAAGAGATAATTATAAACACAAAGAAACAACAGGAGTGAACGCTGCGGTATAAAAGTAACAAGACGAGAATTACATGTTGAGTGTTTGTATAAGAAACAACGAACTTCAGCCTTGAAAGCTGCAATCAGACTTAAAGTCAAATACTTTCAGACTCTCAGTCAACATACCATTTACCTGCAGTGAACACACACACACACACACACACACACACACACACACACACACATACATCAATTAGGGCTGGGCGAAAAAAAATGACCCCGTCTGTTTTGATTGTTCCTTCCTTCCTTCCTTCCTTCCTTCCTTCCTTCCTACCTTCCTCCCTCCTTTCCTTCTTTCTGTCCTTCTTTTCTTCCTTCCTTCCTTCCTCCCTCCTTTCCTTCCCTCCCTCCTTCCATCTTTCCTCCCTCCCTCCCTCCCTCCTACCTTCCTTCCTCCCTTCTTTCCTTCCTTCCTCCCTCCTTTCCTTCCTTCCTTCCCTCCCTCCTTCCATTTTTCCTCCCTCCCTCCCTCCTACCTTCCTCCCTTCCTTCCCTCCTACCTTCCTACTATCCTTCCTTCCCTCCTTCATCCCTCATTTTCTTCCTTCCTTCCCTCCCTCCTTCCATCTTTCCTCCCTCCCTCCCTCCCTATCTCCCTCCCTCCCTCCCTCCTTTCCTTCCTTCTGTCCTTCTTTGCTTCCTTCCTTCCTCCCTCCTACCTTCCTTCCTTCTGTCCTTCTTTCCTTCCCTCCTTCCTCCCTCCTTTCCTTCCTTCCTTCCCTCCCTCCCTCCTACCTTCCTTCCTCCCTTCTTTCCTTCCTCCCTCCCTCCTTTCCTTCCTTCTGTCCTTCTTTCCTTCCTTCCTTCCTTCCTTCGTCCTTTCCTTCCTTCCTTCCCTCCTTTCTTCTTTCCTCCCTCCCTCCTACCTACCTTCCATCCTCCCTTCTTTCCTTCCTTCCCTCCCTTCCTTCCCTCCCTCCTTCTTTCTTTCCTCCCTCCCTCCTACCTTCCTTCCTCCCTTCATTCATTCCTTCCTTCCTTCTTCCTCCCTTCCTTGACTCGAGGACAACAGGAGGGTTAAACTGGAAGAGTGGGGCATGAAAGTGAGACAGTGACAGAAGACAGAAGGAAGGAAGGAAGAGAGAGCATGTGCAGCAGCAGCGAGACAAAGAAAGAAACAGATTAAAGAAGTGAAGGAAAGATAATATCCTGATAATAAACGGCTGACTCTCGTACTACGATGCTGCAGCTGTTGACCTGGATTTAATCGTGTCATGTGATGCTCTGACAGCTTTTTGTTTCGAAGGAAGCAGCTGAGGTTAAACTCAAGCTGTACAACCCAAATATACACAGCTGTGTGTGTGGAGGCAGGGTTCGAAACCTGCAGTGGGATCTCCTCCGAGCCCCCACCGCAAACGGCATCATGAGCTTTCTGACTGCTTTACTTTGGCCAAGACTTGTCAACAAAGTCATGACTGTTACAAGCTGAAACTAACGCAAAGCTTTCGCTGGTACAATAGAAAATTAAATATTTTTACTAGCAAAAAATAATTATCAGAGGGGATTTAAAGGTTCAGTGGAGGTTGTCGTTATTATTATTATTATTATTATTATTATGTTTATTTTTTAATTATTATTATTATTATTTTTTAATTTATTTTCTTTTTGTATTTTCTTTTAATTATTTTTTTGTATTTTCTTTTAATTATTTTTTGTATTTTCTTTTAATTATTATTATTTTCTTATTTATTTTCTTTTTCTTTTTTTATTCATATTTTTATTTATTTTCTTTTTCTTTTTTATTCTTATTATTTATTTTCTTTTTCTTTTTTATTCTTAGTATTATTTTGGTATTATTTCTTCTTCTTCTTCTTCTTCTTCTTCTTCTTCTTCTTCTTCTTCTTCTTCTTCTTCTTCTAATAAAGCCACTAGCTAGCATAGTCTTGTGCCAATTGTTGAGCACTTTAAATCCACTACATGTCTATTTAATAAAAAATCAACCTGGATTCATTTTATAGTGATTAGTTTGTAAATCCAGGTGAACCTTTGCTTCATTTTAGAGATTCATAAACACTCACCTGATGGAAAAAGTCAAAGTATTGGGTCAGAGAAACGTATCAGTCCATGTGCTGCTAGATGCATAATGTTAAGTCATATTAAAAGTAAAACTATTCTATTTCACTGGAGGTCTAATTATAGGATTTCCATTACATCCCTGTGGAATTAAAACCTCTGAATGTGCGATAAGACGCTGAAACCGAGAACAAAAGTTAAGAAGGAAATACACAGAGAGAGAGAGAGAGAGATGGGAAAATGGTGGGAAGAAAAAGAAAAGACACATAAGTTCAAAACAAACAGACATGAACGTCAAACAAGAAAATCCTCCCACACCCTGAACACTAAACCACTGCTTAGGTCTGACAAGAGGATTAGCATCATCATCATCATCATCATCATCATCATCATCATCACTGCAAATAATCCCGTTTTAACCAGATGACGACAAACAAATACACATTTCTGCACCTGACAACAATCCTAATCCTTGTCTTTAGACTGCAAGCTTTACTCTACTCCCAAAACAGGTGAAAAAGAAACTCATAAGCACATATAAAGATAAAGTTTCCTCTAACCGACCTGGACCTTTCTAAAGAAATGAATGTGTTTCTATAATGATTTTAATGCCCATGATTTTAATGATCTTAATCTTAGCACTGGAAATAATAGTATATCCATAGATAAGCTCATGGTCTTGAAACTTTTCTGTGTTGTCATAGAAAGGGGAAGTCCCGGCCCTGATGGCAGTGGTAGTCTGGTTCCCATAGCTACATACATAAGGTACCTCTCGTTTTTGGAAGGACTCAATAATTGTTCCTGCGCTGAAAACACTCAATGACTTCAGGCCAGTAGCACTCACCTCTCTGGTTATGAAAACTATTGAAAAGTTGCTGAAGGACTTTTGGATACAGTACAAGATAAGTTGGACTCTCTCCAGTTTGCTCACAGGTCAGATAGAGGTGCGGATGATGTCACAGGCTACCTGCTTTTTAAACAGCAAAGTCCCTTGTTCGTCTACTTTTTATTAACTTCTCTGCTTTTTGTTAGCAAACAGTTTGAAGAGCATTCATAACTGTATTTAAATTGCATTATCTCGTTATTAACTTTGACTGCCCTAGTATATGATGTAAATTTGCGTTGCTATCATCAAGATGCAAATACAATCTGCCACCATGCAGAACAAACAAACAGGTTCAAAAGGTCATTTATTCCTGCTGCTATCAAGCTTGTAAAATAACTGTAACTTTTATTTGTTGTAAGGCTGCTTAATTAATCAAAATGTGATCGTGAAAACTAATAAAATCGAGGGGAAACTATTTTTAATAATAATAATGACATAGCGTTCAATAACAAAGGCTTTATTTTGAAAAGCTTAGACCGGAAGCCACCGGGAGCCGCCGCAGCTCCGTTAAGTTTGACAGAAGCTGAAACACACGGTGAAATGTTTTAACTGTAAATAAAAGTGCAGAGTTTCCAGCCTGCGTCAGACGATGCTGAGTTTACTGACTAATTATTAAAAACCAGGAAGTGAACTGTCGTCATGGTAACT
>NC_070583.1:32447927-32461399 GCF_027409825.1 Scomber japonicus | reverse complement strand
CTTTCCTCCCTCCCTCCCTCCCTCCCTCCTTCTCTCTTTCTTTCCTTCCTCTACTCCCTCCCTCCTTCCTTCCTTCCTTCCTCCCTCCCTCCTTCTTTTCTTCCCTCCTTCCTTCTTTTCTTCCCTCTGAATGAACACAACTGATGTTAACTGAGTTTTTTCACCATGAATTCAGACGGTGACACATAAAAACCAGGTTTTACCGGCTGACCACCAGGTTGGTACTTGGGAGGGGCGAGGGGACTAGAGTGGTGGGGAAGGGTTAGTAAAAAGACAGAAGTGACAGCTTTTAAAAGATTGAATCAAGTTTCTGTAAGAGTGGGAGTATGTTTACTTGGAAGACTGGATGTTTGGGGGAAACCTGAGCTAGACGAGATTGTTGATACCTGGAGTGTGACTGACTGGCATTTTTTATCTTCATCTTTTTTTCCTGCTCAGATTTTGCCCAGAGCTTTTATCTTCTCCCTTTGTCGGTGAAACAACTGAAGGCCTACTGTTTTTTATCTTCTTGTTCTTTTCTGTTTCTCCAATGTGTTTAACCCTTGTGTCGTCCTCTCCCGGGTCAAATTGACCCTGTCTGTTTTGACTGTTCCTTCTTTTCCCCTTCCTCTTCCTACCTTCCTTCTTCCTTCAATCTGTCTTTCCTCCTCCCTCCTTCTCTTTCTTTCCTTCCTCTCTCTCCTCCCTCCCTCCTTCGTCCGTCCGTCCGTCGTCCTTCCTTCCTTCCTTCCTTCGTCGTCCTTCCTTCCTCCTTCCTTCCTTCCTTCCATCTGTCTTTCCTCCTCCCTCCTCCCTCCTTCATCTCTCCTTCACTCTCTCTCCTCCTATCCTCTATTCTTTCTTCCCCTCTACCTTCCTCCTTTCCTCTGTCCTTTTCCCTTTTTTTCCCTTCCTCCTTCCTTCTTTCCTCCCTCCCTCCCTCCCTCCCTCCCTCCCTCCTTCTCTCTTTCTTTCCTTCCTTTCCTCCCTTCCTTCTTCCTCCCTCCGTCCTTCTTTTCTTCCCTCCTTCCCTTTCCTTCCTCCCTCCTCCTTTTCTGTTTCTCCAATGAGCATAAACACAACTGAGTTTTTTCACCATGAATTCAGACGTGACACATAAAAACACAGGTTTACCCGGCTGACCACCCTGTTTAGTGGGTACTGACTCAATCCACAAAACCCAGAAACCAGAAAAACACTTCAGATCAATCCATGCAGGCCAGCGTTAGTCACCTGCCAGTCAGCCGAGCCACGTCATGACACACATTCAATGCAGTATAGACCCTGTAACCAGATGCCACTAAGCATACAGATCAGTGACACATTCCTCCGCCTGATAACTATCTGTGTGTACGTTTTCAACTATAAACTGAACAAGCCGGGCCCTCTGTGTCCCAATGTGGACTTCCATGTGAAGGTTTTAAAATGCTGCATATGTAGGTCACTCAGCACACATACTGTAATGTATCAATGGCTGCAGCTAAAGTATGCAGCTTCTGACCCGAGAGCAGTGAACCAACGCAACAGAGTACAATGAGGAAATGGGTTATTTGAGTGTTTGAGTTGAGACCTCACGCCCCTCCCAACATCTGCTGCTGCCTATGAAAAAAAAGAGAGTAATGTAATAACACACACACACACACACACACACACACAACACACACACACAGCACACATACACACACACAGGCAAGAAAGAAAAAAAAGAAGGGAGAGGGAATTCAAGAATCTTACCAAATTTCCCCAGAGAGAGAGAGAAAGAGAGAAATGGAGAGATTTTATCTGGGTGTGTCGAGAAAAGCCCTAAAAATCACAGGCCTCCATCTGGCCTCTGCATTTATACACGGGACAGAATAGGAGGAAAAGAAAGAGATGAGAGAAACAGAAGAAAAGAAAAATATTGTGAAAGGAAGATCAAAAGCTTTTTTGTAGGAGTCAGGGTTCGGGTCACATTAATCAGCAGCTGGTTGTGCTTGGCTATGATTTTGACATAATGCACACACACACACACACATACACACACACACACACACACCACATACACAAACACACAGCCTCGTCTGCTTCGTCCACTTCATCGTATACTGAGTGTCCAGCCAAAAACACACCCACATCTAGACCGTGTACGCATGTCCATATATTAAATCCAGATGACAAGACTAGGTTGCTTTTTTTTTTAAACATATTCCATCATTACCTCACCAGGGACGGAGATGGAGAGACGGAGGCGGACGTAAAAATCCAGACAGAAGAAGAAGAGAGAGAGAGAGGGGAGAGAGGGAGAGAGAGAAGAATGAATATATGAAACCAAGGACTAATAGACGCATATAGAAAAAGAAAGACAGAAAGAAAAGGAAAAGAAAGGACAATTTACGATGAATGATGGAAATAATAAGAAGTTGGAAAAGATGAGACAAAAGAAAGAGATGGAACTTTTCTTCTATTGAAGCTACACCCCGCAACAATAAAAGCACAAAAACAAGCCAATAAACTATTTTTACTATTGTTGCCTCACTGCTTTGTCACCACGCTTAAAAACAACTACCAGTAACACGTTGATCACTGAGATGAAAGACTCAAAATATCTCAGTTGGAAATTGACGGAGACACAAGTCATGAGAAAATAATAATTACTATTTTAACCTTTGTGTCGTCCTCCCGGGTCAAATTGACCCTGTCTATTTTGGCGGTTCCTTCCTTCCTTCCTTCCTTCCTCCCTCCTTTCCTTCCTTTTTCCTCCATTCCTTCTGTCCCTCCTTCGATCTGTCCTTCCCCCCTCTTTCTTTCCTGCCTCCTTTCCTTCCTTCCTTCCTTCCTTCCTTCCCCCTGTTCCTCCTTCCTTCCTCCCTTCCTTCTTGTCCTTCCTTCCTTCCTCCTGTTCCTCCTTCCTTCCTCCCTTCCTTCTTGTCCTTCCTTCCTTCCTCCTGTTCTTCCTGCCTCCTTCCTGCCTCCTGTCCTTCCTTCCTTCCTCCTGTTCTTCCTTCCTTCCTCCCCTCCTGTTCTTCCTTCCTTCCTTCCTTCCTCCTGTTCTTCCTTCCCTTCCTTCCTCCTGTTCTTCCTTCCTTCCTTCCTTCCTGCCTCCCTTCCTTCCTCCCTTCATCTCTCCTGCCCTTCCTTCCTTCCTCCTGTTCTTCCTTCCTTCCTTCCTCCCCCCCTTCCTTCCTTCCTTCCTTCCCTTTCCTCACTCCCTTCTTCCTTCCTTCTTCCTCCCTTCCTTCCTCCTTCCCTTCCTTCCTTCTTCAACTCGAGCACAACAGGAGGGTTAATGCCTTTTTTTAGGACACACATCACAGGAAGTTAAAAGGCATGCAATGTTTTTTTTTCTTGGTTTAGTTTTTTTCTTTTGTTTCTTTTACAAAAGTCTGAACATTACAAAAGCTGAGGCAACATACCAGCTGGGTTTATAAAGGTTATCGCCACTATAACAGCATGTTGTGAATCTTTCTATATGCACTGGAAAGCTCCCAACTTATCTTAAAGTCATTCCTGTGCATTAAAAAGACAATAAAACTGAGGTTAGTAACTATAGCTGGGTCAATGTTTAACCAACTGGAAGTATATCGTCTGCTTCGAGAACAGACTCACTCTACTAACACATGCTTACATTTCTTTGATAAGATAAAAAATGGGAAGCGAGGGAGATATACAGGTATGTTAGGTATTCTGTTAATAACACTGAGATGTGTAGGATTAAAAAGATGCAGCTGTGAATGGGTTTAAATCTTACTTGGGAAATGGGAAACAGGTAAAGTTGGTGAGGTCATGTCTAGTTATGGGCTGTGTTCGAAACCGCATACTCGCATACTACATACTACATACTTCTATGCTACATACTACATACTAAAGGACCAGATAGTAAGTTTCATTTTAGCTCTAACTCTGTAAATAAACCACTTTATCCACATTTCTAACCTTTTTAGGAAGAAAGTAAAGTAGCCCTTTAGATCCACAATGTGACGCTAATTTGTCCAAATAACATGTTTAAAGTTTTGTTCCTGAGAATTCGGAGTTAGCCGTAGCGAGTAACGCACTTCCTGTCATTTTCACAAAATAAAACACCCGTTACCTTTTATTATTAAGAAAATCATAACGATAGAATTGGTACTTTTATTTTGAAAACAGGAAGTGAACATACCCTCGCTGTAGCTAACTTGAACCACCAAGGTGGTGATCTGTGACGTTTTGGGTTTTTTCAGAAGTTGTGTTGCATCTTGGGTAAAGTGAGTGTGAGTAGTAGCGTTGCATCTTGGGTAATGTGAATGTGAGTAGTCAGCTCTTGATGCATACTCTGCATTTCTGGAGAATCTAGTAAACCATCCAGGAACTTCTCACATACTCTAAATCACATACTACGCAGTTGAAACACACTACATACTTCACATGACGTCAGAGTTAGTACGAGTAGTAGGAAAGTATGCATGTACACATTCAGGAAAGAAAGAGAAGGAGGAATGAAAGGAAGGAGGGAAGAAAAGAAGGAGGGAGGGAAGGAAGGAAGGAAGGAAGGAAGGAAGGAAGGGAGGAAGGGAGGAAGAAGGAAGGAAAGGAGGGAAGGAAGGAAAGGAGGAAAGGAAGGAAGGACAGAGGAAAGAAGGAAGGAAGGAAGGAAGGAAGGTAGGACGGAGGGAGGAAAGAAGGAAGGAGGAAGGGAAGCAAAAGGGGAAAATAGGAAGGGAGGAATAAATGAAAGAAGGAAGGGAGGAAGGTAGGGGGGAGGAAAGAAAGAGAAGGAGGAATGAAGGGAGGAAGGAAAGGAATGAGGGAAGAAAAGAAGGAGGGAGGAAGGAAGGAAGGGAGGAGAGAGAGGAAGGAAAGAAAGAGAGAAGGAGGGAGGGAGGAAAGACAGACACATGTTGGGGTACCACAGGGCTCCATTATAGGTCCATTGTTGTTTTTAACGTTAAACTGGAGTCCAGTAAAGATACCAGAGTAATACAGGACAGGTCTTTACATCCGGGAAAGACAGAGTACATTTTATTTGTCTCTAAGAAAAGCTTTACAATGAAGGTACAGTGTGAAGAAAATGTTATTGAAGCCTAAACGAGTGTCAGATATCTTCGAGTCTCTCTCAACCAATCTGTGTCGGGCGAGGAAATTCATATAATTCACAAAAATGCTTCAGAATATATGAAGTTTTACTGGTTTGGCCGGTAGCCCACACGACTACAACACAAGAGCAAGCATTATGTCCTGCAGCGTTAGTAATCCGCATGTTTCCATTCAACCACCACTTAAGAAATAAATGTTTTTAAGTAACGCTTTCAAGTGATATCGTCTGAGGGTTTCTTTCTGTTTGTCACAATACTCTTTTTGAGTCGTTGCGCTTTAAAATTCCTGAAAAAAATCTAATTAAAATCAAATCAGCCACAAGCACAAAGTCAACTTACAAACAACAAACACAGGCTGAAACAGACTTGTCCCACTCGTCCAGGTGGGAAACATGCTGTATGGACTACGTTTCATTTATTTTTATGAGACATGTGATGTCAAGTGGAATCAGTGAACCACTTCACAGTCTTTTAGAAACAGATAGCTCCTTTTTTTTAACAAGTGCAACAAAGCAAGGTACTGTAACTCAAACTTGGCATGCGTGAACGCTCCAAGCTGGCTGCCAAAACTTCTCTGTTAAATAACTCGAAGCCATACATTTCTCTGCCAAACCTCTTCTTCACTCCCATCCAACTGCCTTTAGGCTTTTACTGCCATCAAAACACTAAGGGAATTATCAACAGCCAATTATTATTATTAATATTATTATTATTATTATTATTATTAATGTAACAGTGACAGAGGTAGTGTTGACTTTCTGTGTAGGATTTCTTTATGCATGCATTAACACCTTTCAATAGAGCAACACAGACATTACTCGATGTCTTGCAAGAGAATCTGAAGCATAAATAAAGAAAGGAAGATTAGTGAAAAGCATCAATAGTTGACCGACTGGTAGAGATGAAAAGAACGAGTGCATAAGAAGGAAGGGCGGGGGGGGGGGATTAAAAGCAGGAAGAATAGACAAGAAAGACGGAGACGGAGAGACAATGATGTCCATTGACAGAAGTGAGCCTATCATCTACTCCCGAGTAGACAGAGACCACATGTATACACACTTAAATGTGGTGTTTGCTCAGCTGCACTGAGATCACCGAACCAATCAGAAAGATCCACAGTCCAGTCACACACACACACACACAAGCACTTCGTCCGTCAATAAAACACACATTCAAATTTACAGGGTTAAAACACAACAGCAGCACACAGACTCATACTTTCACTACCCTGTCCTACAGCTCAGCAGCAAACAGAGTCTTACCTGTGGGCTTTCACTTCTCTTCAAATCACTCTCCTGTTTTTTGTCAGTCGACTAACTCAAAAGTCAAAAATGCAAAAGAAAAGTCTTGTATGTAGTATCTCGATGCTGAAGTCTTACAGAAAAGTTAAAAAAAAAAAAAAAGGAATACCATCCGCTTACAAATAAGAAAGAAAAGAGTGTAAGACTGAGTAGACAAGACTTTCTGCAGCAGTCCCAGCCAAACAATGAGGTGGACAGGAGGAGGAGGAGGAGAGGAGGAGGAGGAGAAGAGAGGGAGAGGCGGAGTTAAAGCACATTCCAGCTACAGCAGTGAGTAATGATGTCACATTTAGGGGAGAGAGGGAGAGAGAGAGAGAGAGAGACAAAAAGGGAAAAACAAAAGAAGAGAGAAAACTGAGAAGTGGGGATAGAGAGAGAGAGAGAGAGAGAGAGAGAGAGAGAGAGAGAGAGAGAGAAGAGAGGGAGAGGGAGAGAGGGAGAGGGGAGAGAGAGAGAGAGAGAAAAAGGGAAAAACAAAAGAAGAGAGAAAACTGAGTAGTGGAGATAAAGAGATAGAAGTAATCTGAATTTATTCCAAGTCTCATACAGAACACAAATATTATATCTCACTGTGTCTCGCTTCCTACTAACTCACTTCCTTACTATCACAGTGAGTTTTCACCTACATAGTTAACACACTGCAGAACTTATTTATTAATTATTTATTTATTTAAAGACACGCCGAATTTAAAAAGAATAGCAAGTCAGAGAGCTGAAGAGGTAAAAGGGTAGAGCAACAAGCATTTCAGTTCCTATTTGGGTTGAAATGAGATGGAAGTTGTAAATAAATCCACAAAAGAAAAAAGATCTAAAGAAGACCACAGTGATCGTAATCTAGTGTTGAGCAAGAGCTGCAGAGAGAAAGTAGTAACAGGAAAAAGAGATAGCCATCACAGAGAGAAGAGGGGGTGGAGGGAGGGGGGGGGGGGGGGGTGAGGGGGGGGCTGAATGAAGAAGAAGGAGGAAGGACCAGCAGCTTAACAAAAACGGTATTTAACCAAAACAAGCTTTGATTAGTGTGTGTGTGTGTGTGTGTGTGTGTGTGTGTTCAACAATAAGACAACTTCCTTTATCTCTTTCTGTTCATCCCACACAGAGTGACTCACACACACACACACACATACACACACACACACACACACACACACACACACACACACACACACACACACACACCACACACACACACACACACACACACACATATAAAGACGAGTTGAAATGCCTGAGGGAGGAAAAATAAAAACTCACAGTCAGGTGCTAAATGTGACTCACTCACACACTCGGCCCGTCAGAGAGCGCTCCACATTGTTGGTGTGTAAGTAGGTTAAGCAGCTAATGAGTGACCTGAACCGCTGAGACGTTATTCACCGCTCACACCGTGGGAGCACAGCGACGCCGACGACACAACACAAAAGAAATCTTCTCAAAAGTTTCTGCTCTTGGATTTTTTTTACAGCCTCATCGTGAGCAGCCACAGCAGGAGTGTCGTTAACAGGTAGTTCCTCTTGGATGACTCTGGAAATAAGGCAGCTGCTGATTCTCTTAAACCGCTAGTATGAGCTTAACCCTCCTGCTGTCCTCAAGTCAAGGAAGGAAAGGAGGGAGGGAGGGAGGTAGAAGGAAGGAAAGGAGGGAGGGAGGAAAGGGAGGGAGGAAGGAAGGAAGGAAAGGAGGGAGAAGAAAGGAAAGGAGGGAAATAAGGAAGGAAGGAAGGACAGAGGAAAGAAGGAAGGGTGGAGGAAAGAAAGAGGAAAGGAAGGAAGGACAGAGGACGGACAGAAGGAATGAGGAAGGGAAAATAGGAAGGGAGGAATAAAGGAAAGAAGGACAGAGGAAAGAAGGAAGAGAGGAATGAAGGGAGGAAGGAAAGGAAGGAAGGAAGGAAGGAAGGAAGGAAGGAAGGAAGGAAGGAAGGAAGGAAGAAAGGAAGGAAGGAGAGAGAGAGGAAGGAAAGAAAGAGAGAAGGAGGGAGGGAGGAAGACAGAAGGAAGGAAGGAAGGAAGGAAGGAAGGAAGGGAGGAAAGACAGAAGGAAGGAAGGAAGGAAGGAAGGGAGGAAGAAGGAAGGAAGGAAAGGAGGGAGGAAGAAAGGAGGGAAGGAAGGACATGAGGAAGGATGGGAGGAAAGGAAAGGAAGGCAGGACAGAGAGGAAGGAAGGAAGGAAGGTAGGATGGAGTTAGGAAAGAAGGAAGGAAGGAGGAAGGGAAGCAAAGGGAAAATAGGAAGGGAGGGATAAAGGAAAGAAGGACAGAGGAAGGAATGAAGGGAGGGAGGGAGGAAGGAGGGAGGGAGGAAGGAAAGAAGGACAGAGGAAAGAAGGAAGGGAGGAAGATAGTCAAGCCAAGCTTTGTAATCTAGGAACGTGTCTTTCACTCACAGCTGCAGTGAGTTAAAAAACCGAGTCGTTCGAATGTAAAGTGAAAAAATCGAGTTTCCCCCAAAATGAACCCGGAGCTCGGAAATGAGCAAAAGTTTTAACCGCTAAGAGAATTAGCAGAAGTCTGAAGTCTGAAGTCTTTACCGTCACTGACTGGAGAGGAGGAGAGAAGGAGCATATTTGCTATTTCAGACTTCTGAGATGAGACAGCCGAGAGCATGAGAAACCATCAACCCCTCCTGTCGTCCTCCCGGGTCAACTTGACCCCGTCTGTTTTGACTGTTCCTTCTTTCCTCCTTCCTCCCTCATTCTGTCTTTCCTCCCTCCCTCCTTATCTCTTTCTTTCCTTCCTCTCTCTCCTCCCTTCCTTCCTTCCTCCCTCCATTCCTCCTTCTCTTTCTTTCCTCCCCCTACCTTCCTCCCTTCCTTCTTTCCTCTGTCCTTCTTTCCTTTATTCCTCCTTCCTATTTTCCCTTTTGCTTCCCTACCTTCCTTCCTTCTTTTCCTCTGTCCTTCCTTCCTTTCCTCCTGTCCTCCTTCCTTCATTCATTCCTCCCTCCTTTCCTCCCTTCCTTCCTTCTGTCTTTCCTCCCTCCCTCCTTCTCTCTTTCTTTGCTTCCTCTCCTCCCTTCCTTCCTTCCTTCCTTCCTTCCTCCCTCCTCCCTTCATTCCTCCTTCTCTTCTTCCTCCCCTACCTTACTTCTTTCCTCTGTCCTTCCTTCCTTTCTTCCTCCCTCCTTTCCTTCCTTCCTCTTCCTCCTCCTTTCCTCCCTTCATTCCTCCTGTCCTTCCTTCCTTCTTCCTCCCATCATTCCTCCTGTCCTTCCTTCCTTCTTCCTTCCTTCTTCCTCCCTCCTTTCCTCCCTTCATTCCTCCTGTCCTTCCTTCCTTCTCCTCCCATCATTCCTCCTGTCCTTCCTTCCTTTCCTCCCTTCCTTCCTCCTGTCCTTCCTTCCTTTCCTTCCGTCCTTCTCCCTCCCTTCCTCCTGTCCTTCCTTCCTTCCTTTCCTCCTTCCTTCCCTCCTTTCTTCCTCCCTCCTTTCCTTCCTTCCTTCTTCCTCCCTCCTTTCCTCCCTTCATTCCTCCTGTCCTTCCTTCTTCTTGCTCCCATCATTCCTCCTGTCCTTCCTTCCTTTCCTCCCTTCCTTCCCTCCTTTCTTCCTCCCTCTTTCCTTCCTTCCTTCTTCCTACCTCCTTTCCTCCCTTCATTCCTCCTGTCCTTCCTTCCTGTCCTTCCTCCCTTTCCTTCCGTCCTTCTCCTCCCTTCCTCCTGTCCTTCCTTCCTTTCCTCCCTTCCTTCCCTCCCTCCTTTCCTTCCTTCCTTCTCCCTCCCTCCTTTCCTCCCTTCATTCCTCCTGTCCTTCCTTCCTTTCCTCCCTTCCTTCCTCCTGTCCTTCCTTCCCTCCTTTCTTCCTCCCTCCTTTCCTTCCATCTTCCTCCTTTCTTCCTCCCTCCTTCCTTCCTTCCTTCTTCCTCCCTCCTGTCCTTCCTTCCCCCCCCCTGTCCTTCCCTCCTCCTTCTCTTTCTTTCCTTCCTCTCTTCCTCCCTTCCTATTTCCCTTTTGCTTCCCTCCCTCCGTCCTACCTTTCTCCTTTCCTTCCTTTCTCCTTCCTCCTTTCCTTCCTCCCTTCTTCCTACCTCCTTTCCTCCCTTCTTCTTCCTCCCTTCCTTCCTTCCTTCGAGGACAACAGGAGGGTTTAAATATTCTTCTTTTCAGTCCAATTTCAGACCCTAAATATGTGTATGTACACGTCCTATATGACCCATCGTGTTGCTTTGTGTCCTCTCTATCTTTAACAGGTCAGTACAAGAACACTGAAAACACACACAGAGTCATTTAGTCATAGTCTGAGCGGTGAGGGTCCAGGTGTACAGTAGCGTGTATGGTGTGTGTGTATTCCAGTCACAACTAAGCCTGTGACCCCCCCATCCCTCCTTCCTTCTTTCCTCCCTCCCTCCTGTCCTTCCTTCCCTCCTTTCCTTCCTTCCTTCTTCCTCCCTCCTTTCCTTCCTCCTTCCTCCCTTCCTTCCTTCTGTCTTTCCTTCCTTCCTTCTTCCTCCCTCCTTTCCTTCCTCCTTTCCTCCCTTCCTTCCTTCTGTCTGTCTTTCCTCTCTCCCTCCTTCTCTCCTTCTCTCTCTCCTTCCTTCTTTCCTTCCTTCTTTCTATCTTTCCTCCCTCCCTCCCTCCTTCTCTCTTCTTTCCTTCCTCTCTCTTCTCCCTTCCTCCTTCCTTTCTTTCCTTCCTTCTTTCCTCTGTCCTTCTTTCCTTTATTCCTCCCTTCCTATTTTCCCTTTGCTTCCCTTCCTCCTTCCATCTTCCTTCCTTCCTCTCTTCCTCTGTCCTTCCTTCCTTTCCTCCCTCCTTTCTTCCCTTCCTTCCTTCTGTCTTTCCTCTCTCCCTCCTTCTCTCTTTCTTTCCTTTCTCTCTCTCCTTCCTTCCTTCCTTCCTTCTGTCTTTCCTCCCTCCTCCCTCCTTCTCTCTTTCTTTCCTTCCTCTCTCTCCTCCTCCTTCCCCCTCCCTCCTTCCTTTCTTTCCTTCCTCCCTTCATTCCTCCTTCTCTTTCTTTTCTCCCTTCCTCCCTCCCTCCTTCCTTTCTTTCCTTCCTCCCTTCATTCCTCCTTCTCTTTCTTTTCTCCCTTCCTTCTTTCCTCTGTCCTTCTTTCCTTTATTCCTCCCTTCCTATTTTCCCTTTTGCTTTCCTTCCTCCTTCCTTCTTTCCTCCCTCCGTCCTACCTTCCTCCTTTCCTCCCTTCCTTCCTTCCTCCTGTCCGTCCTACCTTCCTCCCTCCTTTCCTTCCTTCCTTTCCTTCCTCCCTCCCAGTAGCGTGTATGGTGTGTGTGTGTATTCCAGTCACAACTAAGCCTGTGACACCCCCCTTCCTCCCTCCCTCCTGTCCTTCCTTCCCTCCTTTCCTTCCTTCCTTCTTCCTCCCTCCTTTCCTTCCTCCTTTCCTCCCTTCCTTCCTTCTGTCTTTCATTCCTTCCTTCTTCCTCCCTCCTTTCCTTCCTCCTTTCCTCCCTTCCTTCCTTCTGTCTTTCCTCTCTCCCTCCTTATCTTTCTTTCCTTTCTCTCTCTCCTTCCTTCTTTCTGTCTTTCCTCCCTCCCTCCCTCCTTCTCACTTGCTTTCCTTCCTCTCTCTCCTCCCTTCCTCCCTCCCTCCTTCCTTTCTTTCCTTCCTCCCTTCATTCCTCCTTCTCTTTCTTTTCTCCCTTCCTTCTTTCCTCTGTCCGTCTTTCCTTTATTCCTCCCTTCCTATTTTCCCTTTTGCTTTCCTTCCTCCTTCCTTCTTTCCTCCCTCCGTCCTACCTTCCTCCTTTCCTCCCTTCCTTCCTCCTGTCCGTCCTACCTTCCTCCCTCCTTTCCTTCCTCCCTCCCAGTAGCGTGTATGGTGTGTGTGCGTATTCCAGTCACAACTAAGCCTGTGACACCCCCCCTCCCCTCCCCTCCCTCCCCTCCCCTCCTCTATGAGACATGAGCACACCACTGCTGGGGGAAAAAAAATCTGCTGGGAAGCCTTATGCATTATGAGGCAAGAGCAAAAACTCAATGCTATAATCATCAGCAATGGGTGTTACAAAGCGAGTAACTGCATTAGGACACCGTGATGGGATAAAAAGAGGATTTAGTCATACTGGATATTTCATAACCAACCATCTCTAAATCACAGTCTCTCTCTCTCTCTATATACCCTCCCTGTGTTCATAAAGCTTTCCTAAGATATGCTCATCGACTTTGCACTTTGCACTCGGCACGCAACTTGCACAACAATCTCATACGCTCACGAATCACACAGTATCTCAATAACAACAACGGAGCTTGTATGATTAAAAATAAAGAATTTTAAAAAATAAATAAAAAATTTAAAAAAAAGGAGAAACGTGATCTTACATTGTTGAGCTCTCCCTGGTTTCCATACAGCGGGTGGTACTTCCTGTATTTGCCCTGCCGGTATTTGTTGGTGATGAAGCGTCGTCTCTCTTCGCTGCAGCTCGTCGGTGTCAGAGCTTCACTCGGTGGGATGTTCGCCGCCCAGAAACTGTTTGCCCGTTCGTTGCCTAGCTGCAGGAACACCTGCGTCACAGGTAAGGGTGAAGGAGGAGATGAATATCCAGATTATTAAAAAAAGTGCATGTGTGTAGCGACTGCCTAAGAAGTTACCTCATAGCTGTTAACACAAACTAAGCTTCATAAAGATTGACTGCAAGGATATATATGTTGTAAAAGTGTAAAAAATAAAGTTTATGGGTTAAAGCAACTGGAATTACTCAAATAGATAAATCAGGCGCGTCAAACTCATCTTCATTTAAGGAACACATACAACACAATTTGAATGGATGTGGGTCGGATCATTAAAAGGAAGGAAGGAAGAGAAGGAAAAGAAGGAGGAGAAGGAAGAGAATACAGGAAGGAAGGAAGGAAGAAAGGAAGGAAGGACAGATGGAAGGAAGAGAAGGAAGGAAGGAAGGAAGAGAAGAGAAGATAAGAAGGAAGGAAGGAAGGAAGAGAAGAGAAGATAAGAAGGAAGGAAGGAAGGAAGGAAGGAAGGAAAGAAAAGAGGGAGGAGAAGGAAGAGAATACAGGAAGGAAGGAAGGAAGGAAGAAAGAAAGGGAGGAAGGACAGATGGAAGAAAGAGAAGGAAGGAAGGGAGCAAGGACAGATGGAAGGAAGCAAGGACAGATGGAAGGAAGAGAAGAGAAGACAAAAAGGAAGGAAGGAAGGAAGGAAGGAAGGAAGGAAGGAAGGAAGGAAGGAAAAGAACAC
>NC_070583.1:32407927-32442927 GCF_027409825.1 Scomber japonicus | reverse complement strand
CATGTGAGAGTTAAACTGATGTGATGAAGCTGATACATGTGTGTGTGTGTCGTTACCTTGTCATTGTCAAAGTATCTCACGTAGTCGGCGTCTAGCTTTACCCATCGTCTCTGATAATAAAGGGCCCTGTGTACACACATATGAGAACGACACCTGCATATTAAACACACACTCAATTCACTGGAATACAAGAGGAAGTAGGAGGAAGTAGGATAACTGCCATGCATAACACCCATTGTTCACACTCAAAGTTCACTGCATCTCTAATAGAATATGAGAGTGATGAAATAGCTTAGTTGAAGTTGTGAAGGTATAAAAACAGCAAACTTGAGGGCGTTGCATGCATACAGAAGGAAAAAAAAAAAGTATATGAGTCGGTTCCCTTTTTTTTTTAGTTAAAGCTTGGTGTGTGTGTGTGTGTGAGTGTGTCATTCGTACCCTTGTGGTGGATTCTTGTCCAGCCAGCCCATCTTAATAACGGCTGCGAGCTGAGAGCTGTCTTCTTTAGAGGCTGAAGACAGTCGGCCAGAGCTCGGCAGGTAGAAGCTGCCTTTGGTGCTGCCGACTTCACCGTCCTGCCATAGTGTAGAACTGTGGATGCACAAGAATACATGAAACACATGCTTTGTAAGAAAAAGGAAAGGCAAGGTTTTATTTATATAGCGCACATTTCATACACAATGGCAACTCAATGTGCTTTATATAAAACAGAAAAACATTAAAACATACAATTAACCCCCCCTAACCCTAACACCCCCCCCCCTACTGAATAGGCCAGGAAAGCTGAATTTGGGGTTTAGGGCAGTTTAATCAGTTCTTTTTAAAGGTGCTGCAGTTTCCACACGTTAGCATGCTAGTAGGGAGCTAGCATGCATATCTTGAAAGAGTAGTATCATATTTTAACTCTTTGTGGATGAAATCTATCTACTAAAGGAAGTAAATCTGTGGCTGTGTGTCTTTACTGTATGTCCTTTGTGTATCTCTTGAATCGTTCATCCAATGCACATTCAGTGTAGTTATGCATTTAAAACAGATCAAATATTTCCATTGGCAGCTCAAATTCAAGTTGTCTATCTACCTACCTATCTATCTATCTATCTTTCTACCTACCTACCTACCTACCTACCTACCTATCTATCTATCTATCTATCTATCTATCTATCTATCCATCTACCTACCTACCTACTTATCTATCTATCTTTCTATCTACCTACCTACCTATCTATAGTATCTACCTACCTACCTACCTACCTATCTACCTATCTATCTATCTATCTATCTATCTATCTATCTATCTACCTACCTACCTACCTACCTATCTATCTATCTTTCTATCTACCTACCTACCTACCTACCTACCTACCTATCTATAGTATCTATCCATCTATCTATAAATGGGTAAACCAAAGAAGACAGCCCCACTGCCCACAGCCCCCCTGCTGCATTGTGCCATATGATCAAGCCGGTCTAAATTTACCTTTTTGATTTCATTTCTAATTCTCTCAAATGTTAATTGTCTGTTAACAATTGTTTGTTAACACTGATGGCAAGTCAAAGACAGTAAACAGCATTACCTAACAATACACACAGATGCAGTGTAAGCCCGAAAGCTATTTGAGCAACTCCTACTAGTACGTATAAGCTGCATGCTGCTGCTGCTTACCGAGGTCAGACATGTACTGAACACAAGGGTCAGGCCTGTCTCTGTGGTTACTGTTTCTATTATACAGCTCTGGGTCTGTGTGTGTGTGTGTGTGTGTGTGTGTGTGTGTGTGTGTGTGTGTGTGTGTGTCCATGTATGACTCACTCATCATCATCCAGTAGTTCATCATCGCTGCACAAAGAGTTGTACCGCCCCTTCACTGGTCTGGGCACTTGTAAGGACATTTCCTATTAGAGGAGACAGATGTCATTCACATCATTTAGTAGGGGTAGTGGGGGGGTGGGGTGGGGGGGGGGTGATTCACTTCTTCATTAACTCTACACACACTCTTACCCTCTCAGGTGGGTTCATTTGAGCATTGGGCATTTTGGGGTAAAACAAGTCTGGATCCTCGTACTCATCAGAGCTATCAGATTCTGAAGATGAGAACAAAAAACAGTTTAGATCAATTAGTTAAATCAGGTATGAAGTTAAAATAAAAAATAAGAATCAGAATAATTAGCTCGGGCGTACGGAAGCGTATTGCGTTCACTTGAATTAAAAAAAGACAAAAAATCAGTTTTTCTGAGTAATTTATTTTTTGGTCTGTTTTTCGAGGTAATTATTTCTGACTAATCTTTTTTCCTGTTTTCTGGCTATTTTTTTTTCCTGTTTTTCGGGGTAATTTTTTTTCTCTGAATTATCGAGATACTTCGAAATCTCTTGAGAACAGCCAACCAGCAAGTGACTCCCATCTATGGTGACTCCTGCTCCGCACATATGCCCAGTTTCTGAGCTATATATGCAATTAGAGAGAGAAGAATAATAGTAATATACCATCTATATGACTTAAAGACAGGACAATCTCCCAGTGTCTTAAACCCAGATTAAACTAAACAAGCAGGTCATGTTTGCTTCCATCACATCGAGCTCTCAATAAAGAGTCAATGTGTCCAATGTTTTGAATGCCCGAAAAACTCAGAAAACAAATTAGCCCGAAAAACAGAAAAGAAAGAAATGACTCAGAAAAATCAGAAAAAAAATTACCCCCGAGAAACCCAAGCATAAAATTAAATGACTCTGGAAAACTCAGAAAAACAGAAATAATTACCTCGAAAAAACGATCAAAAAATAAATTACTTAGAAAAACCTGATTTTTTTTTTATTCAAGTGAATGCAGGAAGTTTGTAATATCCATTTTTGCAGCCAACTTTACTTACGTCACATTTAATCATCAGATAAAACCAAATATGTTATATTTATATATATTAATATTAGTGGAGGCTGCTCTTTGAAAATCAGAAAATGACTTACTAGACAAAGGAAATCGTATATAACAAAAAAGGAAATGACAGCAAGTCTTAAATCAGTTACGGAGTTTCCCTGGTCCTGGTCCTGGAGTAACAAAGTGTTGGTGTTCATCTTTAATGCAGACAAACTAAATGATCTGGAAAATGACGGCTGAGAGGTTGTTTACACACTGAGCATTAACCAGCTCTCTCTCTCTCTCTCCCTCTCTCTCTCTGTCTCTCTCTGTCTCTCTTTCTCTCTCTCTCTCTCTCTCTCTCTCTCTCTGTCTCTCTCTGTCTCTCTTTCTCTCTCTCTCTCTCTCTCTCTCTCTCTCTGTCTCTCTCTGTGTGTGTCTCTCTCTCTCTCTCTCTCTCTCTCTGTGTGTGTGTCTCTCTCTCTCTCTGTGTGTCTCTCTCTCTCTCTCTGTGTGTGTGTCTCTCTCTCTCTGTGTCTCTCGCTCTCTCTCTGTGTCTCTCTCTCTCTCTGTGTCTCTCTCTCTCTCTCTCTGTCTCTCTCTCTGTCTCCCTCTCTCTCTGTCTCCCTCTCTCTCTCTCTCTCTCTCTCTCTAACTAGTTTGACAAGTTCAGCTGGCAAATATTGAAGAGTCATGATATTCCCTCTGGCACAAAGACACGTTACAAAAACAACAATATCAAGTTGGAATGAAATTGTGTCTGCTCCTTCACCATGTGTGTGTGTGCACAGGGAGTTTCTATTTAAACACATGGCGGCCATGGTTAAACAAATAGCAGGTGTCTGCTGTAACAACACGGATAAAATCAGTAACACTACAAAAAGAAAACAGGAATTTCAGCTATAAAAAAAAACCAACAAAACTTTCCAGGTGAAACTATTGGAGTTTAAATACCCTGACATGTTTTATTAGTGAAGAAAGTAGTGCTGCTCGATTATGGAAAAAAAAAATCATAATCACGATTATTTGAGTCAAAATTGAAATCACGATAATTAAAACGATTTTTTTTTTAAACTTTAGAAACATGCTGCATTTATTGAACATTTCTTGTCCATTCGGTTTAATTAATTTTCTCTCCCAGCAGCAGCCTTTTATCTGCCGCTTAACGCAACACACAGCAGAAAATGTGCAGAGATATTAGAGCTGAGCTGGTTACCATGACGACAGTTCACACAACACTTCCTGGTTTTTAATAATTAGTCAGTAAACTCAGCATCGTCTGACGCAGGCTGGAAACTCTGCACTTTTATTTACAGTTAAAACATTTCACCGTGTGTTTCAGCTTCTGTCAAACTACCGGAGCTGCGGCGGCTTCCGGTGGCTTCCGGTCTAAGCTTTTCAAAATAAAACCTTTCTTATTGAGCGCTATCTCATTATTATTAAAAATCGTTTCCCCTCGATTTTATTAGTTTTGAAATCGTTTGGCCCCTAAATCCTAATCAAGATCAAATTTCGATTAATTGAGCAGCCTCAGAATAAAGTAAAGTCAGGCTATATTTTCAACCTTAGTCTCCATGTGGCAGTGACGCAGCAGATCGACATAGTTGCTTTAAACCAAAAGGTGTCCAAACTATTTCATGAAGGTTCATGTGGCTGCAGGTTTTCATTCCAACCAAACAGAAACACACCAGACTTCACTCATTTAATCAACCGATCTCAAGTCTTCAGACAGTTGATTGGTCAAATCACCTGCAGTCACATGGTCCTTCATGGCATAGTTTAGACATGCCTGCTTTAGGCTATTTATAGGTTTTCATTTTTAGATACCAATCCAGTTCTATCACCTATTACGATACGTGAACACAACAATAGACGGTCGGGAAATTAAAGTAAACAAGGAAGCGAGTGACTCATGATAAGAAAAATATTAATTATAAAAGTGTTTAAACTGGTCAATCATTGAAAGATTTAATGTTTACACAAGATTCTGTGTGGTTAGTGTTTTATCTCTAAATCATAAGATTATTTATTCAACCAGACGGCTGACTTAATAGAAAGATTTACAACCTTGTTCACTAAATGCATGTTAATGATCTTAATAACACAGATTTAAGGTAGGGATGTAAAAGAGAGAGCTGCAGTATTTATTTCTGGTAAGATAATCAAACTTTTCCTGGAAACTAAAATGTATTTTACAGTTGTTATACAGTGACCGATTGTCTTGTAATTTTAGGGTTTAGTCTTCTGTGTCTGTTTCATTTCTTTAATTTTTACTTACATGACATTTACAGTGAGACTATAAATGCTCCTTTGACTAGTGAACATGTGAGCAACAGCCATGAGTCAAAATCTATTTATCTATTCATCAAATCTATCCACTCTGTTCCTGTTCTCTAGTAAAAGTACCCTAAAAGAGAAATGATAGATTTGACATGTTGGGTGTAATACTGTGTAGATACTTTAGATTGATTCAAGTCTGAGAGCCACAATTTACGTCAATAAGATATATAGCCCAAATGTGAAGTGTGATAAAATTGACTCCCTCTCTCTTCTGTTTGAGTAAATAGCGACAGTCAAAGAGGAACTTTAAACAGAGCGGTAATGTGATCTGTTGGCATTCGATGGCATGTGTGACAACTGCCCTGACAGGAACTGGTAACCATGTCAACAAGGCAGGTTTCATCACTCACAAAACTATTTTTTATGAGTTTTATTAGACAGAAAAGCCACTCAAAAAGTTTCACAGTTCGTTTTCGGAGAAATTGTTTCCTGACTGCAATAAAAATAAAAAAAACACCACACCATCTTTACTCATGTTTTCCCTTTTCCTGTATCTCTATTTCTACTTAAGGAGAGATACAGTGAATTCTTTAAATATTTAAGCAGGTTATTCACCATTCAGAGTTGCACAGTCCTTTAAAACACAAACAGAGATGAGTAAATCTACTGTGGGAGCTACTCACTGGTCTCAGGAGGAGGTTGTGGGACTCTCCGAGCAGGCAGAGCCGGCTGACTGTTGGGTTGAGTTGGCTGTTGTGCTTTTTCTTGAGTTTGGTGTGTCCTGATCCGTGGTGGGACCTGTGGAGTCTGTTCCTTCTGTATCTCATCAGCGGACTTCTTGGTGAAAGGGGGGCTGTGGAATAAAAAGGTGCACAGGATGAGGTCAACAGGTGAAAATACAACAAAGATGGCTGATTCTATGCATCGTCTGATAGGAAGAAAAGGCTGTCTTCCTATCTCCTGTCTTCTGTTCTTTCATCCCATAGTAAAAAAATACAAAGATTTAAAAAACTGTACCACTGAACTGAATCTCCTGAGCCTGGATCTGATCCTCCTACCGGTATCCCTATGTCTCTCCACTGGCTTTATCAGCAAGTCTGAACCTGTCTGACCCTGCGAGATACCATCCTCATGTAAACACAGCATACCTCTGGATCCCCTGTAAACACACCCACACAAACACTCGTCACATAAGTATGTATGTTCACTCACTCTAGCAACACATACATATCTATACATTCATCCATCTTCTGTGGCTTATTCAGGTCTGGGTTGCAGTGATTGGGCTTAGTTTCCAGGAGGGCCTCTCTCTAGTTAATTCCTCCACATGTTGTGCTCCCAGGCCAGACGAGATGTGTAATCTCTCCCGTGCTTTCGGGGTCTCCTCCCTGTCTGGCATATCTAAAATACCTCCACAAGGACGCGTTCAGGCACATAAATATGCCATGTGTTCTCTAATGTGAATACAATCTTCATATACACAGAAGCTTAAAGACCATGTAAAGTGAATTCAGACATTTTCTTCTAAACACATTAAATAGGTCATCAATGTATTTCTAAAAAAGGTGTAAAAAGCATTTCAACCATTTAGATTTGAATTATGGAGCTAGGCTTCACAAGTTTTTCGGGCTCAAGATTTCTGTGTTCAGGATTTAGTGGGCGGGTCTGAAAATCACCGTTAGCATAAACCTGGCCCTGCTGCTGTAGAGGTATAAATACATTCAGCTCACACTACTACTACTACAGTGTACAGTTAGCCAGTTAGCTGCGTTAGCCGCCGAGCTAGCAGCCAAGCTAGCCGCTGAGTTAGCCGCCGAGCTAGCAGCCGAGTTAGCCGCCGAGCTAGCAGCCGAGTTAGCCGCCGAGCTAGCAGCCGAGTTAGCCGCCGAGCTAGCAGCTGAGTTAGCAGCAGAAAGCTCTCAGACCTAGCATCCATGTTTCGGATAGAGGTGGTGACTTTGATTGACAGGTGACACTTGGTAGGGGGCGGAGTTTCAGCGGACTCGGTGGCAACGCCCACAGCGTTTGGTAGCAAAGAAAAAAGCAGAGTTTTACACAAATTTGAAGCCTAATTTCATATATTCATTCAAATTTGGCAGGGTGGTTAACAACACACTTTTCTGTGGTATGTCAAACTCAGAACACATATTTATTCTTACTTTACACCGACTTTAAATATATACAGTATTTGTATGAAGTTATTGAAATGTCTATCTAACCGTTGCATTTTGTCAATCAGTGATGATATTTCTGTGTCCAATCACTTCATCCTTTATACAAAGTTACAGTTTAATATCTAACAGTAATGTTTAGAAATGCATGTATAGTCCAGTCAGTAAGTATTTGGATAATTATACGACTTACTACATTAAAAAGTGCCGAGTCTCAGTTTTAATATTAATTTTCTATTTTTTGTGTGTTGGATCGACCATGTTGGGTTTAAGGCGCTATAAAAAATAAAGTTGAAATTGAAAATAACACACACACACACACACACACACACACACACACACACACTTACTTCATTATATATGCATAAAAAAGCACCCCGACTCCCCCAAACAAACCATTGCTTCTGTCAGCAGTGAAATCAACAATAAACACCACTGAGCCAGTTTCATTGGCAGCCATACATGACCAAAGTATAACTCTGAGCTGCTCCTTTTTTTCCTCCACTGTCCTCTTTCCATCATTTTGTTGTATCAGTCCACACAAAATCCACCCTTTCACTTCAGTTGATTCAGTATGTTTTTATGAACTGATACCCTTCTATCTGTTTCTGAGGCCTACCAGGAGTTTGCATCTTGTGGTTGAATCCTTTGAGGCATGAAATCCTCATGAAACATAAGTCAAACATTTGCCTGCTTGCATCCTGAAGTCATTCTTGACTTGCTGTGCAGTCATGAGAGGCTTATTTTAGACTTTCCATGCAAATTTTTGGGGTCATCAACAGGGCATGTACTTCTCAATTCACCAGGTTGTTTGTCAGTTTCCTGTGCGCACCTGCTTTTCAGGAATGCGCCCATATGTTGATTTTGGCAAACCAACCGTGATATCTCTCTGACAGATTATTATTGTCTTCTTCACTTGCATGGTCTTTACTCCTAAACTCCACCTCAATCTAAATAGCAACTCTCAATCAATTCTGAGCCACATGTGAGCTTTCATGTGCAAAACATACAAGAACTCTTTCCTGCCACATGCCATCACACTGTATAATAACAGCTTAACAACTCTGGTCATTACTTACAGTCACTACGCACTTTATTATATATACACACGGTTACACACTTTTTACTTACATACTTTGCACTACAATCAACACTGTCAATTAGTTGTATATACTTTTGTACATTACATTTATTTATTTTATTTCATTTGCTATTTTGCTATTTTATTATGTATAGTTTGTTCTTTATATTCTTATATTATATGTTGTTATTGTCACTGTGTGTAATGCTGCTGCACTGTAATGTTCCAGCTTGGGATCAATAAAGTATATCTATCTATCTATCTATCTATCTATCTATTTAGTAGCACACTTTTTAGCACTATGAGTTAAAAGAGCTATATCTCACACACTGTTGTTTTGATATTGACTTACTCAAATTACAGCTGAGACTTGCCACTTTAATGCAGTATCTATTATTTTAATTCAAGTTGAATGTGATGAATTACAAAGCCTGAAGTGTCTGGACTGCATATATAAAGCTAACGTTATAACCAGATTACATTTATTGTTCTTTTACTCATTTTGTAAGTCTTACGGTTAGTCAAAAACGAAACATAAATCAAAACGATTGAGAAATGAATGAATCCACACAGCATGCAGCAAACCCACAGGAAAGTCTAGAGTGAGCAAACAGGCCTGGTTTCTATCTGTCCAGAATTGTGAAAGTTCCTCTTTATCCCGTCTTCCTTCTCATTACGGTTACAATTTTTTGCTTACTAAGCCATATTGGTCACACATCACATCATAACACATCACATCACATCCCAGTAAAGATAATGTTTCATTTTAGGAACAACTAAATAGAAAATGTCCTTTTCTTAACAAACACATCCTGACCTTAAACTTTAAACACATCTGCACCATGCCTCTGAGTGACGTAGGAGTTAAAAACATTTCTTCAAGCTTGAGTCAAAACAGGATGGAGCAACAATACCAAAAAGCTCAAACAATGGCAGGATAGTAGCTCATCATCACTTTAATGTGCGTTACCTTTCCCCTTCCACAACCTACGTGATATAATGTTAATACAGTCAGCTGTGCACCTCGCTAAACTTTGACATGTCGGCTATTCTCAAAAGCTCAGTGGGCAGATTGTAACAGACATATATGTAGTATATATACTGGTCTGTGTTAAGTTTTAATCTGAAAGGTAACACCATGTTTTAGACAATATAACTACTAATTCACAGTTTGAACTCGCTGTCTACGGACCACTGTGGACAAGTTACATTTAGCTTTTTCTCTTTCTATTAAAAAAACACATTTTAAACATTCAAACCAACTTTAAATTAAACACACAACTCTAAATATATTCATATAGTTAGTATTAGTGTCTAATAATAAACACAAAAAATGATGCACAAGACCTACAATGACGGGAAACTGACCTGTTGACACAGTTCCTCCTTTTTCTCAGAGGAACGTTGCTGAGACAAGTGTTGCTAGCTAGCTATATTTAACCTTGCTCTTTACATGCTTACAGAAAAAAACACAGTGTGAAGAAGTGAAGTGAAGAAACAACGACTGCTCTTTTTCTGTATGTGAACTCATAATTCTGAGTATATTTCTACACATGAACCCGAGGTGACTTCTCAAAAAGAAGAGAGAAATGGACCCTTTCATTAAGGATGAACAGCACTGTAAGCTGGCATATGTTTTCACTGTATTGCTTGTACTGGTCACAAGGCAATGCTAGTAGTTTGGTACACAAGATCAGCAGTTTCTTTCTTAGGGATCACCTGATTTCAACGACAGCTAAACAAGCTAGCGATGCCTTTGCAAAATCCCATCCTATTTGTTTTGTACGCTCCACAGACTTTCAGATAACAGAACAAACACATAGACCTGTCTCTAAACTCATACAGGACAGACCAGTATATATCTAATCTCACTCAGGATCATTAAAACATGAAGCTACTTTACTCCAGCCAAATTAAACCCAATCTACATAGCTTTCTATTTCTTGAAAATACAGAAAACGTGAACACCGCAAAAAAAAGAGTAAAGCTTCCTTGTTTTGAACGTAAGTGAGAGTGATAGGAAGAAGAGAGAGAGAGAGTACAAGTATACACTTAGAAGAGACATGTAGAAATGTGATAGTAGTCCCGATGTTACCTGTTCTGACATGTTCAAAAGGAGTCCTCTTCCATCATGATACAACAATCGTAAAAAAACACACATTGGAGGAGATGAGGGGGAGGGTAGTAGGAGGAAATGACCAGTCAAAGAAGATGGGAGGAGGCAAAAAAACACACACACACACAAAAAAAAAAAAACACGCTAAAAAGGAAACTGGAGAGCAGCGAGAGAGAGAGAGAGAGAGAGTGTGAATGTGTGCTGACAGAAGCAAGAAGACGGCTCGATGCTTTCTATCTTCCTCTCTGTTTGTTTCTCACTCTATCATTCTTTCAGTGCCACCCAAAAGTAACAGACGAAGGGAGGATTTTTTTTTTTTAAACCGTTCTGTGTTTTGTTCTCCATTGTAACTTCCTCCCTCTTTTCTACAGCTAATTTCCCTTTAAAAGAAAGTCAGAGACAACATGTATGTGTTACTCGTAACAGAACCGGTCCACTGCGGCTATAGCGGTTTCTTTTTTTCTGTTTCATCTTCACTGATGACGACAAAACACAAGGGGAGAGATAGGAGGGAAAAAATAGCACCTAGAGGCCTTGTTGTGTGTCACCATCACCAGGAACTACACAAACACACACACACACACACACACACACACACACAAACACACAAACACACACACACAGACATATAACAAGAATTAATGCTACAGTTTAGTCTCATCAGTGTTAAAAGGGAAAAATGTGTAACCTCTTAAAAACAAGCAAAAAACATTAATGTGCACAAGTGGCTGCAAAAAAAAAAAAAAAAAAAAAAAAAGTGTGTTAAGTGTGCTGGTATAGTTCAACAGGAGTTTCAGGAAGTGTTTAATTTTAATTTCAGGAAGTGTTTGATGCACCAGTAACTATTTTGTTTTTTGCACCCAAGTAGAAAATAGGTGCATTTCCCCATTTTGTCCACTAGATGGCAGTGCTCTTCTAAACACTAACACAATCCCCACAGGTGAGACATTGTTGATCATTTCCTATCATTGAAATTTCAGACACACACAGACACACAGACACACACACACACACACACACACACACACACACACACACACACACAGACAATTATAGTTACATCATTGTTTATTATTATGCCATCAATGTAACACCCCAACACTCTCAGAGGAACAGTGTATTACTAAAACTCACTTATTAAATAAATAGCCTTTAACTTGACGGTAGAAGGATGAGCCCATGTTACAGTATAGAAGGAGGGAAGCTATCTAAAGTTATCCTGTTATATATATTTTTTTTTTTCTCTAAAGTGCTGCGACTGCTGTCAGGGAATGTGAGAGAGATCCATATATACTGTAAATATAACACACAGGGATTTTAGTGTTGGGATTTCTTAAAGTCCGGGTTAAAAACATTTCTCTTTTCATGTGCTTATGATTGAGCTCTTTTAAAGCACATTTTAACCTATCATTTGAACAGTATGTCCTTTTAATGCAACTCATTTTAGTTCAAGGGCCACATACAGCTATATTTGATCTCACATGGGCTGGACCATTACAATCCACTGCATAATAACCTTAAAAAATAAACTTTTCTATTATAAAACATCTTTTCACAAAACAGATTGAACATGCCTTAAGATGCCTTAAAAAAGATTAGATAAGTCGTCCCAAATGTGCACTGTACATTATTTTTACAGTTACCCTGGAAAGAGATACTGATAAAATGTGTCCTTAAAATCTGAATCACGTTGCAAGGCCGTTATCTCAAGTTTATCATCCACATAAAAGAACAGGAGACTTGACTGAGAATGGAGAGCAAAAATAAGCAAGACCAGAAATGTGTTTGGTTGAAATGTTGGACCAGTGGACCGGAGTGGACCCTTTGCTTGGCCTGTTCTGACTACCCCTGTTTTAATGACTTTAATACAAATCATCATTTTATGCTCTATTTTAGTCTAGTTTTTACTCTTTCTATTTTTCTGTACTTTTGTTTTTATTTTTATTATCATTATTGGGTTTTCTTGTTTTTAATTGTATGTTTTAATGTTTCCAATTTTTACAATTATTGGGTTTTATTTTTATTTTTTAAATTATATGTTTTCCAATTCTTACTGTCAAATGTTTGTTTATATGTAAAGCACATTGAGTTAGCCCTGGGTATGAAACTGCCTTGTGATAGATGAGAAGTTGACACCATGTAGAGCAGAATTAATCTCCATATATTAACATGACCTTACCTGTGAGTGCTGGGAGACTGTACAGGAAACCTCTGTGGGATCGGTGGAGCACCTTTAGGTGTCACCCCTACTTTAGGAGGGAGAGGTGGAGCATTTATGTCTTCACTGGGAGAGGCAATAGGGGAGACGGGTGAAGCTTTTCGACCTCCATCGCTACCCGAATGTCGGGCGGGCGGCTGTATGTTTAATGTCTGAGGCCGAGTTTGGGAGGAAGTGAGGTTCGGGGGCTGGAGAGGTGCTTCTGTTGGGGTTTGTACAGGGGTGCTGATGGGGGTGGAAGTCTGGGACACGGACCTACTCGGTACAGCAGGGGCTTCAACTGCATGCCTGGCCTGTTTAGGTGAGGGAGGGGTTCGAGCAGGAGGTGTGGGGCTCAGAGCAGTGGTGAAGCGCTGTGGGGGGCAGTTCAGGGTGCTTCGCGGGGGGACTGGGGGTAAAGAGGTGTCAGAAGTTGGAGAAGTAAGTGGAATGGGTGGAGACTCCACTGGAGCACTAGCGCGATACCTTGTCCTCTCTTTAGGCACAGGCCTCTCCCTGTCTCCATCTTCTCCTCCATCTCTCTCTTCTGCTTTTTCTCGTCTAGGTACTGCTGGTATTTTCTCAGGAAGCGGCTTCTGATCTCCTTCTCCGCTTTCCTCTTTCATCTTGGACACCTGTCTCTCCTTGGGAACCGGTTTTTCTCTTTCTCTGGGTACAGGTTTCGGTGTCTCTCCATCTCTTTTCTCACTTTCCTTCAGGACACGTTTTTCCTTTGGGATAGGCACACGTCTGTCTCTCTGCAACCCTTTTGAATGTCCCGTCTCCTCCGATTTCTGATCTCCGTCTGCTCTCTCAGTGTGGTCGAGGTGGGAGTGCGTATCGGGTTGTGTTGCGGTGTGTGCATCACGGTTAACCTGTGTTTTGTTCAGGCTGGCCAGGATACGTCTCTGGTGACCCGGCAGAGTGATGCCCATCCGTTCCAGCTGATCTGGTGTGAGGTTACGACACGCTTGTATCGTTGCCAGCCCGGCACTCTGAAACGCTTCAGAATACTGTTCTAGACGAAGAACACACAACCAGTCGCTCACAGTCGCACAGGGCTCAGACTGAGACATGGCTGATGTGTGTGAGTCCACAGAGACGATGCAGACTTCAGATCATGGCTTATGCAATCTGTGGAAAAGGAGAAAAACATGAATATATTACATGTATCACAAGTTGCACAGATGGCAGATAGCGGATATATATATATATATATTTGATGCCGAAGACCATCTTCTTCCATAGGCATATTTTTATCATGTGAGAGATGACCTACTCACACTTGGAGATTGTGAGATGTGATTGTACGCTTTGCACAGCTAGTAGGAACTCGTCGAAATCATTTTGAAACATTTGTACAGTAGTTTTCATTTCCCTGAAAAAAAAACTGGTATGGTAGAATTCAAGAGGAACAAGTAGAAACATTTCTTTTTGCCTGATTTTAAACTTCAAACGTTGTTTTAGTTCCTTAAAGTGAATCACTGTGTGTCACTCGGGCGTTACTCCAATTTTAGACCAGATGATGAAAAGGACTTCCAACCTACAACACTATGTAGTGATGCAACAGTGCAGTAACTATTTTGCTTCCTGAAACAAAAAACAAATAATTGTGATTGATAAAGGTAATGTTATAAATCCAACAAGTGGACATATTTATAGAGTGTAAACAGCAAAGAGTCAATGTTGTGTTATAAACTGTATTGCCAGGCTGGATGACTCACCTCTGTGAAAAGAGGAAGTTGTGTTAATGTCTTAACAGCAAAACCCCCTAGTCGTTCAGTTATGTGATTAGCAATGTTAGCTTTTCTTATCAGCAATTGTTTGTATGAACTGCTTTAACATCATAAAACAAAGAGTGTAAGATGGTGCATTCAAACAGTGCTCCAGATTAAAGTATATTACATTTCAGAGTGATTTTAGGTCTTAATCTCTTTTTCTACAATGTGTCATACTGTGCACACCAGGCCTCCTGATCCTCAAACATATGTGACCATCTCATGGCTCAACAAACACAAACACAGTTACTCAATTTAAAGATTATTTCTTTCTGAGCAGCCAGCTAACTGTCAGTGCTCTCACACAATCAGCCAACAGACCACTATGGGAGGAAGTGTAATTGACACAACAAACATTAGCACACACACACACACACAGCTTGTTCACACAGGCTGACTAAAATCTTTCTACACCCCTCCAACACACTTCAACGCTGCATACGTGGATTCAAGATCAGCTTCTTACAACCCCCCTCTCCCCCCCACATTGTAGCATCAGCGCTAGGTTTTCTAATGCAACACGTCTTAGGATCTGAATAAAGTATTATGACATAGTCCAAACTGTCCAAGTAGGAACATTTCTTCCTGTAGTCCTCACATGCAATGACAAGGCTTGATAAGCAAAGGCAGTGCTGGCTCCCTGCGTCTACGTAAGCAATCGCTAAATAACGTCTGCTGGGATGCATAAACTGGAACTGTCACAGAAATCTACAAAAGCGAATTCTGACAGAGCGATAAGTTTACATCATACCTCTGAAAGTTATTTTATTACTGTCAGATTCACAAATCACCCACTGCTATCACATTTCATGTCTCTGCCTAGTACTATTGCCCACAGAGGAAGCTGTTTATTTCCAAGACGAGAGCCACAAACACAAACATTGTGTAATGTGGAAATGTCTGATGCCTTTGATGGATGTGATAAATGCCTGAGAGAAAAATGATACATGTAAAAGTTGTTTTTGTTCATGTTCAGCTCATGCTAATAAGCCTCACATCCTGCTGGAGAGCTACATCTATGTGTGTATTTATAGCTGGTAATCTGCAGGTAAATCTGTTTTTTTTAAGCAAATGTACTTACTCTGAGCATCACAAGTCAACAGCAGACAAATGACAGGACAGGAAGGTGCAGAATGAGAAAACTACAACCTGCACTATCCTGGTCCAAGAAATAGCACTCACCAGTATGTGTAAATGTGTTGAAATGACTGCATTGCATTTCCTGTCAAAGGTTTCTTCAAACGGGGCAGAGAGATCACAGGGCAGAGGGACAGTGCGAGTCTTGCTCTCTTGACTCCGTAACATACAGTTCCTATTTTTGAATTGAGGAACTTAGAAAAGCCTTCATGTGATGGATTACAGTCTGATTGGTCTCTAGCCGTCACTGGACTGTTACTCATAAACCATAGACAGTGGGGACGTAGCGAGGGGTGATGTCACCCATCGGTGTGCCTGTTCGGTTTCCGGTCAGGACCTTCCACATAAGGACAGCAGGGGTGTTTCCTCTCACACTCTGAGAGTCAACCAAAGCCAATACTAACTTACAGATGAGTAAAACGATGCAGACTTCAGTCACAGGTGTCAATCAACGCCCCCACAGCAGACGTCAGAGCTACTATTTGTGTCTACTTCTTATTAACAGAGCAGTAATTCCCAAACTGACCACAAGCACAACTATCAGACGGCCTAAACCGACCACAACAAACTAAAAAATGTACTGACTTTGCATTTCAACAGAGAAGTTGACTTTTTTTGGGATAGGAGTCCATTTGGAGCTAGCATGTAGCGGCCATCAGTGTTATTGGTATATTAGTATATTAGTATATTGTTGCCTTATGTCATAAACTAAACACACAGAGTCAGAATTTCTCTCTACAGCACTTAAAATCAGCTTTGTGTGTTTCTTGTTTGTGTGTATTTGTGTGTATGTGTGTGTGTTGTCTATATGGAGCGACACCAAGATGTGCTAAATGCTTCTGCAGAGGGGTGAGAAAAGCAAAGGAACACAGTAGTTCAGTTAGAATAACATAAAGTACAGTCTGTCTGTTTTATAATTGAAGATAATGTCGAAATATATTCAAAGTGTGTCAAGATAAAAGCATATCAGATCATCTTTGTGCCTCCGTAATGTAAAGCAGATCACAGCTAATGAAATGTTTTTTTTTAAAAAGGTGATAAAAACATGATGGCATCCAGACTAGTAGTAATATAGTAGAGAAACTCACAAACTGAGGTCAATGGCATTAATAGTGAGCAGCTACAAGTACGTGTCATCACAATACTGGAGGATGACACCAAGGAGATACAGCTGTAGACCCAGAGACAGGACTTCACATAATGAAGAAGGAAACCACACTGACACGATAGACCCAGGCAGCGTGAAGAAACTAGTGTCTGAAAATAGCTCAGTGCATGAACGTAGCGGATAACAGCTTCTCGTTCCACGCACACATCAGCATGTCATTATTGTAGTATATAGGGTTTCCATAGTTACGACAGCACAGTATAAAACAAACCTAAAATGTGTTATTAATCATGAGGCATAACCAGTGTTGAGTGTTTTATAACTTTATAACCAAAATGAACACACACCTTAAGTTTCTGTTGGCAAAAAATAAAAGGTCCAGTCTGCACTTTTATGCCCCCCGTCTTTTGGTTGACTTGACCCCTGAATTAGGATTTCTGCCTCTATGATATTTAACCGTCCAGCTTTACGTTGCACCTGTCCTGACTACAAACCCAAGAGTGAGAGTAGAAAATGTGCTGGTGATCGGTTGGCTACCTAAGATAAAAGTCATAGACACAACATGGAGATGGCAATCATCCACTTCCTGTCTTCATGCAGAGTGAGGGTAAACACGACCTGGACCTGTGTCTGTACTAGAGATGAAATTGATCTTATCAGCTGACTGTTGGCAAGACAGCAAACGAGCACATTTCCAAACAAATGTCAACATGTTTCCTTTAAAACAGCTTAAAAAGTTTTCAGAGAGCAGCAGGTGCTTCGTAAAAGTAAAATCTGTACGTTCGGTGTTCATCAATCCCCCCCGACATCCATTTTTTTCTTTGGCTTTTATTTCATTTTCTGCACTTTTCAACCCGTGCTTTTGCTCTCTGTGAATTTCAATACATTTATCTCTAAGCTCTCTCTTGCTCTCTGTTCATCTCTCGCTCCCTCCCTCCCACTCAGAGAGCTGCCAATAACAGGGTCTCTGTGCTGCCTTCACAATGGAGCATTCTGTTGCCCGGGCAAGTATACACACACACACACACACAAACACACACACACACAAACACACACACACGAAGGAAGGAAACACATGGTAGGGGCCCACTGTTGAGTCTAGTCACACACTCTTAAAGCAAGTGATCACCTAATAATATTGTGTGTGTGTGTGTGTGTGTGTGTGTGTGTGTGTGTGTGTGTGTGTGTGTGTGTGTGGGTGATGGGGGGGATAGAGGGGGGTGACTCAGGAATAATGTTTCAGGCCTCATATCACCTTTTAATTAATCTCACACACACACACACACACACACACACACACACACACACACACACACACACGGATGGCCGAAGTGTGACATTTTCTTTCTGTTTGCACTGTCGTCAAATTGAACCGTGCTCACTGCCGTCTCCTCTGCTTTAACGAGACAACGTGCGGAGGATCAGGTTCATTAAACGTGTCCTGTTACATCCACTTGCTTTGTCATGGTAGCTATTAAGGTTTCGAAATCAGATAAATTTGGCATAACACATTATAATAAGACATCAGCTGCAACTTCGCACATTATCGACACCGAAACCGTGTCCACCCCTCACCCCCCGCTCCCCCCTTTGCTACATACAAAAAAAGTGATAAAGCTATAGCACAGTAGCATGTATGGTTCAAAGAAACCACAATAGCCTCAGAGTTTGCGACCACGTTTGAACTTCTCGAGAACAGGCGTCAACCAGAACTTTGTCCTAGCCTCAGTTCACATTGGTCTTACTTTCTCTTCACACTGAGCTCTATTCTTATTGAACAGCAGGACGCTTCACACATTCATATTTCTATATATTGCTTAATGCCTACCTGCAGCTTGGGTTTTAATGTGTGCAATATTCAAAGATGTAGCATGAAGTAGCCCAAATGCACTTAGTCTTTAAAGATGTTAGAGCAGTGTTTCATATTGAGCCCCCCCCCACCCCACCCCACCCGTTGCTCTGATCGCCTCCAGTTAACTTGCCAGCGCTGAACGGTATTTAACGTTTGTCATGTATAAAAGATACTCATCACCTAACTGAGGTCACCGATCGCAGCTAAATCACACTAAAGAGGGTGATTATTAACCATGTTATATTTTAATGTAGGTAATAAAAAGATAAAAGTAAAAGATATGTAAAACTAATTATTATCATCAGCCCAAAATATTAATATTTAGATACACACACACACCTGCCAAAACAAATATTGACTTCTTTGGTGCCAGAAACACAGTAAATTGTGTAGAGATATTATAACAACTATATGACTGATAGACTGTAAGAAAATGTGGACTTTGGTCGGCCAACACATACAACACATACCACACACACACACACACACACACACACACACACACACACATACACACAGGTAGTTATGTTGTAAATTAAAAACCATAAAACTATAAAGTGGTAAATGTATTTCTCATGTCTGGTCTCTAATAACAAAAAGGAAGGTACACAATATCTCCTGCTGATATTCTGGATAATTTAGTCTAATTAATGCTTAACACTTTTTTTAAATGGTGCTGAATGGTGATAATGATATGATAACATGTACTTTACTGGTCTATTTTAATTCTGAGCTCCTCTAAAGAAAAGTGAGTAGACTTAAGTTCAGCTGTTTTAAAGATCACTACTCTGCACCACTCCCCTGGCTCTCGAGGGGGAAATGATCCAAAACAAGCTAGAATTTCCTCTCGACCATTTCTCACAAGGGTGAAGGAGGAGGAAAATGTTTTCGATTAAATGCCATCATGACGCGGAGCACATACTAACGGAGCAGGAATGTGGAGAATTCAAAACCTAGCTTCTGACTGGTTCCACATACGGGACACACGTGGAAAGAAAACGTCCTCTCTCATTCTTAGAGGATTAATGAGCTAGAGTTTTTCTTCTTTTCTAAAAAATCAGTAGTAAAGAAGGGTTAAAAGATCGTTATGTAAGAGTGACTTAACATCTTTATGTGTCAAAATCGTACGTATGATCCAAGCAATCAATGTGTCTATATGTGTGTCTAACCCATTTCCTTTCTACTTAAAGGCAATGTAGCTTAATTCTAGGTATCTTTCATTTAAATGTTGCTATGTATTGCTTCGTCACAGTTGTTAAACCTCATTAAGCAGCGTGAACAGAGACCTTTGTTGCTAATCACCCAACAAAAAAAAAAGAAAAAGAACATCAAGTGCACCAGTCAAAAATCAGCATTAGGTTTCAAAAATCCAGTATCAGTGAGGCTCAACTACTTCAGCATTCATCTGCAGTCATGTGTCCTGCACCTGCATGATGAATATAAAGTAAGTCAAATATTTATTCTACATGATGTTCACAATCCTAACTCTGTGTCATTAAGTGCTGGGAACTTGCTGGCTGGTGTACAGGAGATTTATCATTTTCTTTTCTGGGAAAGTCATGGACCTGCTGTGTTCCCCATATTTCAGCATTCACATAACTTTACATTGACTCACTACAGTATATGTGCACCTTTGGGACCAGCAGCTGGGTAATTGATCTTTTTATTATTTTTATTATTTTAATTATTTTAATTAGGCCCTCAGATGTCAAACAAGGTGGTGTCCTTATAAGGACTGCTGAAAACACACAAACACACACACTGACCGTGACTCACATACCCACCACTAGACACACTGCTGCTTTCAGACCACTTTCAATTAGAGCTGAATAGTGACTCAGTCCTGCCAGTAAAGAAACGCATCTGAACAATGTCCTCCAGTGACCGAGTCCGTGTGTCAGCTAGAGACGCAGGCCTCAAACTTTTCAGGGTGCAACATTTCACGGGAGGATGTCTTTATGTTTCTACTGACCACCTCATCTGAACTAGTGCACACACATCCTACACAGTCATCGGCCTGTGACCAAAAACAATGTTTTGACTTGAGTGAGTGTGGGTTGTTTCACCATCAACTATCAGCTATGTCAGCTATTATAACAAGTACAAACTTACATCAGAATAAGTGTGAACTGTCCGCCCCCCCCCCTTTGCTGTCTCAAAGCACAAATATATGTTCAGGATAATGATGGAGGATTTGCACACATTCATCCTTTTCATTATGCCCATTTTTGATTATTACTTTTCCAAAAGGTTTAACACGTCACAGCCAACTAAAACTATAGTCTCCAGAATGGTAACTGGGAGTGTGTCTCACAGAGATTATGTAAACACAATAAACATGGGTGGAAGATGCTGAAGAACCCCAAGTCTACAATCTTTGAAAAGATGGTTGTTTACTTCGCTTTCAGAATCAATTTAGCTTCTTTGTAAAATGATCATCAAAAAATCTCTTGTACACATAGACTGTATAGAAGAAACGGACGTAACATCTGTGACGTCACCCATTTGCTCGGAAGCCAACAGTTTCGCATTTGGACAGAGCCATCTTGAAAATTTCAGGTGCATGCTGGGAAAAATAAGAACACGGATTCAACTTATATGGGCATGAGGCGGGGTCATGGGCGGAGTGGGGAGGTTGCGATAGGCTGTAAGGGCTGGATCTCGAGGACATTGGGCAATCAACCTGTCAATCAGGACGTAGCCACGCCCTAATGCATACCCTGCTTTATCGTCAAATATAAAATCAGGGAGGCCAAAATGTCCCAAATGAACATCATACTGCATTGAAGAAGGCTTTAAACTAGCGATTGAGACCATGAACACATTTTGAAAACGTTTACTGAGGTTAGAAATCAAGTGAGAAGTTGGTGAATTCTCCATTGACTTGTATAGAGACGGAAGCCCTTTTGACATCAAAACAGTCGCCCCCTGGTGGCCTTTTGACAGAATGCAGTTCTTAGTTACTTCTGCGTTGGCCTCATTTCAGAGGATCGGAACTCCCCGCTTGCTTGTACACCTGAGAAGTCTTGTTTGGCGGAGTGAACACACATTAAAAAGGAAAAGGAGAACACCCACACACACTCTGCGGTTGCTCAATGAAGATACTTTTTTAATAAACACAACATTTCAGTCACTGACCTGCTTCAGGTACATGCTGACAAATGGAAGTGTACATCTTAAAAAGAAAAAGGCGGGTAAGATTATTAGCAAAAAACAAACAAACAAAAAAAAACCTTCCTCCATCAAGCTAACCTCATGTTCACCAGAGGCACAAACCCTTCCCCGCAACGTCTCATGCTGAAATAATGTACAGTTTTGAGGTACAATTTGTCAAACCTCAGCTTGATGTCATTATAGTCACAACCCCCTATTTATCACTTCTTGCTCAATCGCATACATTTTTAGCCATGCTGCAGGATGTGTCTCTTGAATCACAAAGATACTCCTCCTCTAACCTCATTACGGAGTGATTCAGTGACGAGTAACCATGTGAGTGTATGAGGCAGACAAAGAGAAGGACAAAGAGAGAAAAATGGACAGGAAAGTGGTAGACACAAGAGAAAGACAGACAGGCACACACAGACGACGCTTTCAGCTGCAATTTGATGTCAACGACTGATAAATAATTCAGGACAAGCTTGTATCCTCAGCTGAAGTACAATCTCAATCAACAATGTGAACTTGAATCGACTCAACTTTGCATTGTGTGGCTCTCACGCTGTCAGACACAGAAATCTTGGGGTTTAGTTGAAAGAGATATTTTACATCTGTCCCTTGATACACAACGTCCTGCAACACTACATTATTTGTATCTCAGTGTGCATTTGAACAGACAGTAACTGGCATTTGCATTTTCCACTACGGGACAAAACAAGGTCAGCAGGGCCTTGATGCTATTTCTGTCACTTCCCACAGAATAACATGATGCGAGCGCTTTTATGTGTGGCTCTCTAAAATGATGAACAGTGTCTTTTCAAACCTGGAACTTGTTTCTTGCTGTGCACACATTAACAAGTCCCTTGACCAGCAGATAAAACCACTGAGTAACACTGACTACATTCGTGTGAACGTGGGAACAGACTGCTTACTCAGAACAGACAGCAGATCATTTCCATGTTATGGTTCAAGTGCTGCTGCTGCGCCGAAGAACTGAAGTGTTTGTAAAATCTTGTATACCTCAATGTTAAGGGTCTACCGAGCAAGGTAATCATGCAAAATGCACTCCATTTTAAGGCTTTTTACCCACTTGCAAATGTTCTTCGTCTGCGACTATGCTTCACAAGAGAGCATGGTTGAACTGGAAAGGAAATAATCAAAAGGAAAAAAAAACAAAAAAAAGTTTCCACTTATCTTAATATCTTATCTGATAACATATTCAAACAGTTTCACTACTGATCACACCCTATCCCCCCTTGTATGAATTTGAAAAAAAATTGCACATGTAAGCACTGTTATATAAAAAGCAGGAACAAGTGGCTGAAAATGGTGGGTCTGACTGAACTACTGTAGACTGTACTTGTTGAACTAAAGTCAACCTGGCATAAGGATTTTAGTAGGCTAGTCAATTACTTTTTTGACATTTTGAGGTGGACTTACTTGCCCTTTCACTGTCTTACAACAAATTCTACTCAAAAACTAAGCTGACAGGTGACCAAAATCATGCTAAAGTCAGTCAGGGAATGATCTAAAAGGTACCACTTTAAGATAAATAAATCTTTAGTCAACATCTGCATTAAAAAACAACACTTTTACATGTTTTTCTGTCATTGTCTAAGTGAGAAGTAGCTTACACTATTCACTTAAATTTTCACTTTCAATTGAGTGGTATTTATAGCAATCATTTCTCATCATTTTGTTACCCTATATGGGATCATTATATTGCATTGCAGATGTTGTTAATGTTTTTTTTATTAAGAAGTAGTTTGACCTACTTTTCCCAAACTATATATTTCTCTTGGGAGTAGCTTTGCCTTTATAGTTAGTTCAACTTCTTCCAGTGTGAAGTCATTGGTATATAGCTTGTAAATCTATGCTGTCAAGAGTAGTTTCCCCAACACTGTGGAAATTAGATGATATCCTTCATAAGAAACAATGTAAAACACACACACACAAGGCACACACTTGTTAAGCCTAAATTAGCACCTGTCCACCTGCTTATTGACAGCTGAGTTCACACATTATAACTTGGCAAACTAGCTACATGATCAACTTTCTTTCCACAGGCAAGGGGACATTGTATAAATCCAGTTGCAAATCGTGATGTAAAGGTCAATTCATGCAAACAAACAGCTTGAAAACAAAGAATTCCAGTGGGGATAAACAATGTCCCTCCGCTTGTGCCTGAGCTGAGATTAACAACCAAACATTTCAAAGAGTTAAACCATGAATTGCAAGTGGATAATTATTTCCTCCTCCTGTTTAAATATTTTTTAAAAGATACTAAAAGCAGAACTTGACTGGAAAATGTGACAAAAAACCTTTTCTATGTGTTTGAATGTTGTTATTTGATTTAAAAATGTTACAACTCAGCTAAAAGTGACCATTAACACCATGGCGACAGGTCAAGCTAACGGTCAAGCGAACGTAACCTAGACAACGCAGTACTCTGTTCGGTGTCTCTGTTGGTAAATTGTTGTCTATTTATTTCAACTGTGCTGCTATGGGAAATAAAATACATCCTGACAGTCCTCCTTCTGTTTAAATATTGCCATGAGATACTAAAAGCAGAACTTGACTCGGTAGTTTGACATAGAAAAACCAAAAAAACAATCTTTTAAATGTGTTTTAATGTTGTATGCTGATTTTTAACTGTTACAGCTCAGCTAAAGATTCATCCTGACAGTCCTTGTCTCTTTAAACATTGTCATAAGATACTAAAAGCAGAATTTGACTCGAAAATTTGACCCAAAAAAAACCTATTTTTAAAATGTTTTAATGTTTTTATTTTTATTTTTATAACTGTTACAACTCAGCTAAAAGTGATCGTTAACACTATGGCGACAGGTCAAGCTAACGGTCAAGCGAACGTAACCTAGACAACACAGTTTCTGTTCGGTGTCTCTGTTGGTAAATTGTTGTCTATTCATTTCAACTGTGCTCTTGCTGTGGGAAATAAAATTCATCCTGACAGGGAAAAGATTCAACAATTTTTCTCGCTCTCTTACCTTTTTCAAACGCTTCGCAAGTGTCCGGTTCACAGAGATACACTGAAGATCGGTGCTGAAAAGTGAAGTTAGCGTCCAACAACTGCGACGCCGAGTAGCGGATAAACACTCTTTTTTTTCTCTCTCACGAATGAAAAGCAGCAACAAACTCAGAAGCAGCCATTAAGAAGCTTAACTAAAGTATATACTCCACTACCGGAAACACCTCTCCAAAATAAATACTCGAGTGCTAATGTAAACGTTCTAAGGTTTTATTTTAACACTAAAGAATGTCACACTTCCGGTTTTACTCTGGCTAATTGTGGCTCTTGACGCAGCAAAAAATGTAAAAAACTTCCGCCTGGCCGTCATGTGACCATTGATACTAACTGGACAGCCCTCTCTGTTTTCATGAAAATGCCCTTTAACCAGCTACGATCCCACTTTCATCTAACTCCACTGGGTCTTTACAGCACACACACACACACACACACACACACACATTCACACACAGACACACACACACTGTAATACACACACACACACTAACAGACAGACTAACACACACACACTAAAACACACTCATAATACACAAAATAAAATGAATGAAAATGTAACTATTAACTCACTTTGGGCTGCATCACACACACACACACACACACACACACACACACACAAACACACACACACACACACACACATACACACACACTAATATCACAGAACACACACCATGTAGACCTAATTTCCACATCAGGGCTTTCTTCAGTCATAAAATAAAAGTAGCCTAGATATAAATGCAAAACTTTTTTTTATTGGGTCAATTCCAATTTCCAAAGCCTGATTTGCATTCACACAGTATCACACACTACATCAATTAAAAACAGGTTAGGTGACTGACTGAAGGAGGCCAAATCAAAAGGCCAAATGAGCAGTCTACAACAAATAGTAATATGTTAACAGTTATAATATTGGAAAACATCGTCACCATGATCAGAAATAAACTTTGAAGAGACATTATTTATGAAAGCCGTGCTGATGTGGCATTCAGAACAGCACTCAATCTAACAATGCTTCATGTTTGTCACTTGTAAAGCCCCACAGGAACCAGAAGAGGGCAATCACACATCAAGATACTGATCGAGAGAGAGAGAGAGAGAGAGAGAGAGAGAGAGAGAGAATTTCTTAAAAAGCACACAACAGTAAATGTAAAGCAGCATTTATAGTAGAAAGGCATCATTGCACAGTGTTGCTTTGCTTGCAGTTTTAGCTACAAGAGTCAGCAAGATGAGAGCAACGGAGAGGGAGGGGGAGAGAGAGAGAGAGAGAGTGAGAGAGAGTGAGAGAGAGAGAGAGAGAGAGAGAGAGAGAGAGAGAGAGAGAGAGAGAGAGAGAGAGAGAGAGAGAGAGAGAGAGAGGGGAGGGGGGGGCTGGGATGCAGTACACTATAGATCAAACTGAAACCCATAAGTTCACAGCAACGCCGTAGTATATCATGATGTACCAGGACTCTCCACACACATGAAACATTAATGCACTAAACATATCCCACTTGTGAGTTTCCACAGATCAACAAAAAAAAAGGGTCACATTTATCATTGTGCTCTGTCGGCTCTTTCATTTTCAGGATGATTACAGAGAGAGCTGAAGAGGAACTGTGGTTATAACTGTGGCCTTTATACGTGCATGTGTGGCGTTATGTGCATGTCTGTATGTATGTGTGTGTGTTGGGTTCCTTCATGTCACAGTCAGAGGGTCTGTTACCCTGAAGACTGGGGTGACTTAGCAATGGTGTTACTCATGTTAGCCTCATGGGGAAAGAGAAAAAAGAGGAGATGAGGAGGCACAAAACAAGGAGTAAAACTTTTAAGAGACAAATGAGAGGAAAATGAAATTAACCCTCCTGTTGTCCTAGAGTCAAGGACGGAAGGGAGGAAGAAAGAAGGAAAGGAGGGAGGAAGGAAGGAAGGAAGGAAGAAGATGAGGGAGGAAGGAAGGAAGGAAGGAAGGAAGAAGAGGGAAGGAAAGGAGGGAGGGAGGAAGGAAAGAAGGAAGGAAGGAGGAAGGAAAGAAAGGGGGAAGGAAGGGAGGAAGGAAGGAAAGAAGGAAAGGAGGGAGGAAGGAAGGAGGGAAGGAAAGAAGGAGGGAGGGAAGGAAAGAAGGAGTGACAGGGAAGGAAGTACAGAAGGAAGGAAGAAAGGGTCAATTTGACCCGGGAGGACGATACGAGGGTTAAAAGATCAACATGTGGCAAAGATGGAGGCTGCAGAGAAGACAATCAAATGGAAATAAATGGTTGAGGGTAAAGGCAAAGCTAAAAGGAGGTGAGGAAGAGAGGTAAAGAACTGAAGTTAAATATCAAAAAGGAGGAGAAAGGGATGGAGGGCAGGGTGAAGGGTGGATGAAAGGTAGGAGAGGAGGAAGATGGGAGAAGAGAAGAGGAGACATAGTGGAATAGAACAAGGGGGGGAATATACATACAGGAGATGGAGGCAGAGGGAGTGGGAGAGGAGGAGGAGGAGAAGGCTAAAGTGAAAAGGAGGTGAGGAAAAACAACAGAGGAAGAGAGAGAAAGAACTGAAGTTAAATATCAAAAGGAGGAGAGGGAGGGGGGGGGCAGGGTGGAGAGTGGAGGGTGGATGAAAGGTAGGAAGATAGGAGAAGATAAGGTAATAGGGCAGAAGAGAAGAGGAGAGGAGACATGGTGGAATAGAGTAAGGGGGAGAATATACATACAGGAGATGGAGGCAGAGGGAGTGGGAGGGGAGGAGAAGAAGAAGAAGAAGAAGAAGAAGAAGAATAAGGAGGAGGAGGAGGAGGAGGTGGGGTTGGTGATGAGTCATCACCCAGCGATCAGCCCTGGTGGGCCGGGCTGCTGTGGGGGTGGCAGTGTGACACATATGCAGAAAACCACACGCGCAGGAGGGATGCTGGCCGTCATGCCGCTTATATGTCTCCTCCTGCTGCGGAGGCGGGTGGAAGACAATGCAGGGATGCCTCTGGGACACACACACACACACACACACACACACACACACACACACACGTAATGATGATGTCCGAGCAAAAGGCCTCATTAAGACTCTGAGGATGGATGGATGGTTTTAAAGCGTAGAAAAGACAGCCGTAGGAAAGAAGAAAGGACAGCGCTACAGTACAGTACATACCACCTTAGGCCTTCTTGCATCTTTCACACATACACACACACAGCAGCGTCTTCCCTTCTTCATTCATACTTTATTAGGTGGTGCAAATGCAGAGGCGGATGTTGCAGAAAGGGGAACATAAAGAACCGGGTAATATGCAGAACACTTTTTTTTTTAAGCTACAGTATGAGGTTACTTTATTATTCTATGTTCCTCTTACTGGGACACTCTTAAGCACAGATACTGAAGCTGCAATGGCTTTAATATAATGTTTCTCAGTGCAGCCTTATTGTATGCAATGTTGCTGTTGAGCGTGTGTGTGAGTGTGTGTGTGTGTGTGTGTGTTTGTGTGTGTGTGTGTGTGTGTGTATCATGTCCTCCAATTAACCCATCACAGAGAGAAAGAGAAAGTGAGTGCAGCTGTATAGTCTAATCCTGCATGTATGGAAGAAAGGGCGGACACCCTGCAATAAGTCACTTCCTCTGTGACATGCAATCTCTCATCCCTCTGTGTGTCTCTCTATACGGTGCTGAGTCGATCTCCAGAGTTGCCATGCCAACAGATTGGGGGGGATTCCTAATTCAGATCCAGGTCATTGTACGCAATTGCAATAATAAAACTAACACACATGCACATTTGCCAGCGGGTGAAAAAGGGTTTATCAATAGTGAGTCTATATATTGTGGTGTTTTCTCTTGTTTTTAATCACGGCAGGGTAGTTTTAAAAATCAATAGTGTTGTGTGTGTGTGTGTGTGTGTGTGTGTGTGTGTGTGTGTGTGTGTGTGTGTGTCACTGAAACAACATGTGAATGAGAGCGAATCAGCCAGTTAATCAGGTTAATGATTCTTTTTTTCCAGCACAATCATACAAACCTGCAGGCCATCATTAAAACAAACACACACACACACACACACACACACACACACACACACACACACACACACACACACCAACGAAGAAGAAACGACTCAAGCCACTGTTTAAATTTGAAAACCTCTGTAGGAATCTGTATTTAATTTTTAAACTCTACATACATTCATACATCTCTCAAATAGAGGAGCAGACAGAACGTGTGAGTGTAAAATCTGTGTTAGAGTGTGTGTGTGTGTGTGTGTGTGTGTGTGTGTGTGTGTGTGTGTGTGTGTGTGTGTGTGTGTGTGTGTGTGTGTGTGTGCATGTTGGGGTTATATTAGGATTTCCAGCTGCCTTCTGTACACCTGCATATTTATCATGTGCTTACAAACTGTGATAAAGACACATAATGAGTGACACAGAGACAACAAGGGGAGAAAGAGAAACTACTGTGAGTGTGTGAAAGCATGTATATGGGGTGCATGAATGTTACATGTGTACACTGGAATGTATAGTATGTTCATTTTTTTTTTTACATACACATTTTGTATAATACATTGTGATAATTTGGGGTTTTGCACTAAGAAGTTTTCCCACTACTTACAGTAGGCTGCGTTCACACTGCAGGCAAATCTGATTCAAATCTGATTTCTAGGCCTGACTGTCCGCACTGTTTTTAGCAAGTGTCCAAAATCGGATTTGGCTCTGTTCAGACTGGGCCACATTAATAACCAATCTGACAGGTTGCCGTGGCAACATTGTCAGAGCGGAGGCGTCATCTAGCGTGTATTGTGTGATGTCATATAACTGCGACAGCGACAGCAACAACAAACCCTCGAGCTTAGCTTGAACCGAGCCATCTCCCCAAAGATTAAGAATTTGGTTTGGTCCTCTGTCCATGGACTGATGTTTATGTCCTCCGTTGCCTCCAGTGATATCACCTAGCAACAACAACTGGAATAAGTCCTCCAGTGATATCACCTAGCAACAACAACTGGAATAAGCTCGGGTCTGGTGTCGCATAGAGTGACGTAGTGTAGAGAGACACCACGGACAGTCAAATTCGATATGAGTGTTTGGAGATGTTCAGACTCAGACACATCTGTCCTAATGAGATCTGAAACTTCCTCCCAAAGGTGGTTTGTATCTGGATCTCATTTATGACTGTTCAGACTTCATAAGAGCCATCCGGTTCCAATCTAGATGGGCTAAAAATCGGATTTTGGCTTGCAGTGTGAACGCAGCCTTAGACTACAGAAACAAGTGTGAGTTAAAGAAGCTCGTATAATTCATTGAAATCCACAGTTATGAATGAATGTGTGTGTGTACTGTCCATAGTCTACATCAAGTTAACATGTAAACATTTCAACAGTAAATCTTAATGAAAATAGATTCGCTATAATAATTTGCATAGCCCCTCCCCCGATTAGAAAACATTGTTAATATACCCTTTAACAGGCATGGAAAAAATAACATTTACAGCCACGTTTCTTCGACTATGATGATATATTAGTTTACTGATAAAAATATGTAGTCTTGCAGCCCCTCATGGGTGTGTGTGTGTGTGTGTGTGTGAGTGCATCTATGTTGCAGATGTTTCTATATTGTATGTAAGTGTTCATACATTATGTAGCGAGTAAGAGACTTGAGTTAGTCGAGTATGTGTTTGTGTCTGTGTGCATGAATGCTTTCATACATGTGACTGATGGTACGGCTGTATATGCACTTGCATGTAGAGTATGTATGCAAGTATACTGTGCATATACAGTTACATGCAGAATGACATACGATGCACGTGTGTCATTATGCATGTGTATCAGCCGCCATGCATGTATTACTGCATTACTGAATCTGTGTGTGCATTAATATATGTGACTCTGCTGTGTGTGTGTGTGTGTGTGTGTGTGTGTGTGTGTGTGTTTGTATGTGTGTGTGTGTGTGTGTGTTAGTCGCTGTCTTCTCTCTCCTGGGTCTCAGCCAGGGAGCTCTCATCAATATTCTCCAGGCTCTCAGCGTGTTGGATGCTGAGCTCGGAGAGTGGGATGCTGGGTAATGTAGTCTGTTCGGGGTAGAGCCAGGGCTTGAATCCAGGGTTGTGTCTCTGCTTCCACTCTGAATACTTCAAACAGGCTTTGTTGATCTTCTTCATTGCCTGAAAAAAAAAGAAAAGAAAAACAATAAATTATCACAAGAGAGACAACGAGAACATTTAGTGTTGCTACTGATCCTCAAACGCTTCAGCCAACAGAGAACAGAGAGGAGAGGATGGTACTCATTGACACAAATTATTTGGACTTAAATGATTTCGAAGGAGAAGGAGAGGACCAAATTAGCACACCAGAGAAAAAAAATGAAGATGGATGAGAGAAAGGATCATTAGCGAAGAGATGGAGATATCTACAGATATTAAAAAACAAGCACAGAGGTACAGAGGGAGATACTGGGAAGGTGATCCTCTGTCAAATCATTCAAATAAACTACCTTCAAACATTTCCAGACATGCAAAAGCAATTAGATGCAAATATGAAACCTCATTCAAACTTATAATTGGTTTTTCAAAAGATACCTTTGATGGTAATAATATATTTTTATGTAGTGCTACATCTTGAATTATGAGAGAATACTAATTTCACACTAAGGAGGAAAACCCTTCTTCTTCTTCTATTTATTGTGTTGCAGTCATCAGCTTTGTTAGTTTCAGAGGGATTTGTACATCTCACTGAGCTGCTGCTGTTTTTCTGACTCTTATCATCAAGGGACTCGTTCATCTCCAGAGAATCTTTGCCCTATTTCAACAAATGTGCACAAGCTCTCACGAAGGCAAACACACACACACACATATATATATACATATATATATATATAGTAAATAGTAAATAGTGTATTAGTGGAATGTGTGGGAGAGATTATATCAGGGGTGTCAAACTCATTTTCATTCAAGGGCCACATACAGTCCAATTTGATCTCATGTGGGCCGCATCACTAAAAAGATGAAAGGAAGGAAGGAAGAGAATACGGGAAGGACAGATGGAAGGAAGAGAAGAGAAGACAAGAAGGAAGGAAGGAAGGAAGAAAGGACGGAAGGAAGGAAGGAAGGAAGGGAAGATCAGAAGCAAGGAATGAAAGATGGAAGGAAGGAATGAAGGAAGGGAAGATCAGAAGGAAGGAAGGAAGAAAGGAAGGAAGGAAGGAAGGAAGAGAAGAAGGACAGATGTAAGGAAGGAAGGAAGGAAGGACAGATGGAAGGAAGAGAAGAGAAGACAAGAAGGAAGGAAGGAAGGAAGGGAAGATCAGAAGGAAGGAATGAAGGAAGGAAGGAAGGAAGGAAGGAAGGAAGGACAGATGGAAGGAAGAGAAGAGAAGACAAGAAGGAAGGAAGGAAGGAAGGAAGAAAGGAATGAAAGATGGAAGGAAGGAATGAAGGAAGGGAAGATCGGAAGGAAGGAAGGAAGGAAGGAAGGAAGGAAGAGAAGAAGGACAGATGTAAGGAAGGAAGGAAGGAAGGAAGGAAGGAAGGAAGGAAGGGAAGATCGGAAGAAAGGAAGGGAAGATCGGAAGAAAGGAATGAAAGATGGAAGGAAGGAATGAAGGAAGGGAAGATCGGAAGGAAGGAAGGAAGGAAGGAAGGAAGGAAGGGAAGATCGGAAGGAAGGAAGGAATGAAGGAAGGAAGGAATGAAGGAAGGAATGAAGCAAGGAAGGAAAGACAGATGGAAGGAAGGAAGAAAGAAAGATAGGAAGGAAGGAAGGAAAAGAGGAAGAAGGGCCAGATTGAACCTCTTGGCGGGCTGGTTCTGGCCCACGGGCCGCATGTTTGACACCCCTGGATGATATGTTTCACAGTAATCATCTTGACGAGCGCTGAGCTGTGTAACAGTAACCTTTATGCACGGCGGCGGTGGATTAACACACACTCAAGGAATCTGTGTTAATCTGCAAATGACTTACGCGAGGAGCGAGGAAGTGGGAAGACTTGTTGACAACCCACTTGGGTAACGAACCTGCAAAAAAAAAAAAGAGAGAGAGAGAGACAGATAAAAGTTAGCAGATGAAAGAAAGAAAGAGTGAAGCACAAGGTGTATGAATGAAAGACAGAGAGAAGAAAGAGAGTAAAAGAGGGATTTAGACTTTGCTTTATTACATGTCATGTCATCCAGGATCAAAGTGAGGATTTGTAACTTACTACTCTCTGCTTCACACACACACACACACCATACACACACACACACACACACAAATACACACACACACACACACACACACAAATACACACACACACACACACACAAACAACAATCAGCACTCACAAGCAAGAGAGTAAAGACGTAAATTAAAGTGAGAATGAGAGGAAAGGATTAATGAATAGAAAAAAGAGGGCAAGATAAAAGAGAGGAGAGGGAAGAGAGGAGAGGAGGAGGGACACAGCCAGAGAGTGAAATAGACTCTGTCCTTCATATGGTTACTATGGTGACTCATTTTGACATAAAGGCAGGGGAATGAATCATTCATTAGAACTTTGAGCATGCGTTAAGCACCAGGGTGAGTATGTGGTGTGTGTGTGTGTGTGTGTGTGTGTGTGTGTGTGTGTGTGTGTGTGTGTGTGTGTGTGTGTGTGTGTGTGTGTGTGTGTGTGTGTGTGTGTGTGTGTGCGCGTGTGTGTGTGTGTGTGTGTGTTATAGTTACCTCGGGGATCTACCTGGGCCATGTAAGTGAGGGTACAGTTGTTTGGTCCCTGGCTCTGGATCATGTAGCCAGTCTGGATGGACACTGCTCGCACCATGTCCTTTTTTGGAGGGTATTTCTGTTGGGACACACACACACACACACACACACACACACACACACACACACAGACACACACACACACACACACACACACACACACACACAGATATATTATTCATTATCACTCTATGCATGTTTCCTGTCAAAGCCGTCCTTGGACAGGATACAGAAGCCCCTAAAGTCTTCAGTCAGTTGCTCAGGATGGGAACGTCAGCTCATTTATGTGTCAGTGTAAATTACTTTTATGGACTCTTCCTAAAGTGAAACTACTTCAGTGAATGCAAACTACACACATACTGTATGCACCTACTGCTTTTTTAAAAGGCAGGACTGTAGAGAGACACAGCATCAGTGACTAGAAATGAAATGCTACAAACTTCCTGTAGCCTTAAACCTCTTCTATATCCAGCTCAGTCCTTTACTTCCTGGTAACCTGCAGATGTAATGATTGACAGACGCTGCCAGAGAAGCTCTTACACTGTGACCTATTAGTGGAGTCACATACTGTAGGAGGGAAGAAATAAAGCATTCATCCAGGGGGGGTCAAACATAAGGCTCGTGGGCCAGAACCGGACCGCCGAGAGGTCCAATCCGGCCCAGTTTCCTTCTTCCTCTTTTCCTTCCTTCCTTACTTCTTTCCTTCCTGTGTTCTTTTCCTTCCTTCTTTCCTTCCATCTGTCTTGCCTTCCTTCCTTCCTTCCTTCCTTCCTTCTTTCCTTCCATCTGTCTTGCCTTCCTTCCTTCCTTCCTTTCTTCCTTCCTTCCTTCTTTCCTTCCATCTGTCTTGCCTTCCTTCCTTCCTTCCTTCTTTCTTTCCTTCCTGTGTTCTTTTCATTCCTTCTTTCCTTCCATCTGTCTTCCCTTCCTTCCTTACTTCTCTCCTTCTATCTGTCTTGCCTTCCTTCCTTCCTTCTTTCCTTCCTGTGTTCTTTTCATTCCTTCTTTCCTTCCATCTGTCTTCCCTTCCTTCCTTCCTTCTTTCCTTCCTGTGTTCTTTTCCTTCCTTCCTTCCTTCCTTCCTTCCTTCCTTCCTTCCTTCCTTCTTTCTTTCCTTCCTGTGTTCTTTTCCTTCCTTCTTTCTTTCCATCTGTCTTCCCTTCCTTCCTTCCTTCTTTCCCTTCCTTCTTGTCTTGTCTTCTCTTCCTTCCATCTGTCCTTCCTTCCTTCCTTCTTCCTCCTTCCTTTCTTTCTTTCCTTCCTTCCTTCTTCTTCCCTCCTTTCTTTCTTTCCTTCCTTCCTTCCTTCCTTCCTTCCTTTCTTCCTTCCTTCCTTTTAATGATGACCCACATTAGATCAAATAGTTCTGTATGTGGCCCTTGAATGAAAATGAGTTTGACACCTCTGCATTAATCTAAAGTTCTCCTCTCATAAAAAAAAAAAAAAAAAAAGGTTCATTGACTGCCGGCTGCTCCGTGTGCTTCTCAGCCCTCCGCAGTGCGCCTGTCCTAATTAGCACAAGCTAACCAGCGCTGTACTTTATCATCATGAATAATAATCATAGATATAT
>NC_070583.1:32365433-32399927 GCF_027409825.1 Scomber japonicus | reverse complement strand
CTCCCTCTTTTCCTTCCTTCCTTCCTTCCTTCTTGTCTTCTCTTCTCTTCCTTCCTTCCTTCCTTCCTGCCTGCCTGCCTTCCATCCTTCCTTTCTTCCTTCCTGTATTCTCTTCCTTCTCCTCCTTCTTTTCCTTCCTTCCTTCCTTCTAGTGATGCGGCCCACATCAGATCAAATTGTGCTGTATGTGGCCCTTGAATGAAGATGAGTTTGATGTTTTGTGTAGAAAAACATTAAATTCAGGAGAATAAACGTGCTTTAGTTGAGCGGCAGATTGTGTGTTAGAAGACAATGAGAGGTAGAGAGAGATAGAAAGCTGTAACATGCAAAAATAAAGCTCCTATAACTGTCATATTTACATAAAGATAAAGTGTCAGTTATAGATAGAGACCCCGCCCAAGCTCTAATCGCTGTGCTTGGCTCTGTTTGCAGAGCTGTCGAGAGGAAACACACCTGTCCTGTATGAAAAAGCATGAATAAGCAGAACCTCACCCTCTGCGTACGCACACACACGCACACGCACACACACACACACACACACACACACACACACAGAGACACACACACAGTAGCCTGCTGATACAGACATGACACACTTCTCCTGAAGCACACACCCCCTGAAGAAACACAAAGGAAAACAAGGCAGACTTACAAAATACACACACACACACACACACACACACACACATAGCAGACATGATACACCTCTCCTGAAGCACACACACACACACACACACACACACTCTGCAGACATGATACACCTCTCCTGAAGCACACACACCTCGAGGAAACACAAAGGAAAACAAGGCAAACTTAGAAAATACACACACACACACACACACACACACACACACACACACACACACACACACACACACACAAAGAACCTGCCTCACAGGTACAAAGACAGATAGAGGAGGAGGCTACTGTTGTGTCCCCTGCTCATGAAGATAACACCCCTATGCACGCACACACACACACACACACAGACACACAGACACACACACACACACACACACACACACACACACACACACACACACACACACACACACACACACACACACACACACACTACTTTATTTAACAAAGTAAACACCTGGCAGTTTGCTCACGCCCCTCAGACCCGGATACACCAGTTAAAACAGCAGGAAAGCTCAAGCACATGGTCGAGAGGTTGTTTAGCTTCTATCAAAGTAAATTATATAGAAGAGGAGAAAAAAAAGGGTATTCAAAAATAACTGACAGATTAAAGCAGCTCAGTAAGTAACATTTAAAGGATTTAAAGTGTGCAACCTTCCCAAAAACCAGTCAGCTGTGAAGCCAGACCTATCTTAAGAGTCTGGAGAGTGACAACACTACTGGTTTTGAGCCAGTCAAGCACTAAAATACACGTCAGTCAGGTTCACTGCCAAAATGGAAATGAGTAAGTAAGGACTGAACACACTGGTAGTAAAATGTGTTATAAGTATGATAAAACAATGTCAGGCTGCAACTAAATCATTTTCATTATTAATTAATCATTCTGTCTATTGGTAAAAAAGTTCTCTGAGTTCAAGTTGATGTTTAAAAATGTCTTGTTTTGTCCGACCAACCGTCCAAAACCCAAAATATTCAGTTCATTAGCATCATGCTGAAATAGGATCATTTTGGCGCATTTAGGGCTATCTTTGTTTTCGATCTTTTTAAATATCATGTTTTAAGCATTGAGAGAGAGAGAGAGAGATGACATGAAGCAAAGGTCCTTTGTCGGAGTTGAACCAGGGACGCATGTGACTACGCAGTAACTACTCAGCTACCAAAGCGCTCCTTACCTGATCAATTTTAATATTTTCCAGGGGGGCTGTACGTCTCATTTGATGCTAGATTTGGTCAAAACGGTGAATAGCAAACGAGGCTTGCTGCTTCACGTTGGATTAAAACCTCTCACTATTTATTCAAATATTTTTGTATCACCTGAGTAAATTTAGCACTTAGCAGGAAATGTGTGTTTGGTAGATTATTTCTTTGTTGTAATGATGCTTCTTGGTAATAAAGCGTATACTGTTGGAAATCCTGTTTATTTCCCTTTTAAATGAAGCCACATTTGTAAGGAACATGCATTTGTGGGACGAGCTGGAGAGCTGAGTATCTGGGTTGCGCCCATGAACATTTTTGTCAAATCTTGTGGGATCATCAGCTTGGTTATTAGGGCTGTCAAACGATACATTTTTTTAAATCGAGATTAATCGCAGAATTTCCATAGTTAATCACGATTAATCACGTTTTGAATTGCATGTTTAAAATCCTGTTATTTTCCATTTGAAGGCAGTTTTAAGCCCATAATGTAAAGCATTTCTTACCAGAGTGTCTTAACTGGGAATCAATCACGGCTCTGCTGCGACTCCCACACTCCAAAATGGTACTTTGGTGGAGCTGAGGCTCGCTTGGCTGCACCTGGGTGTTTAGCGTGGAGGTGCTAACTCAAACTCGACGTACTCCGGTGGTAGTTAAACTCCGTTTGACACAGGTTGCATTTTACTTTTGACTTGTCAACTGAAGCGTCTGGAAGTGTTTTAAAGTTAAACAAGCCGTTCAAAAGTCCAGTAGCTCTCTTACTTTCCATCAGCGCGGTAGGTTTACTGCAGGAGGCCACTTCAAAGCATAGCGCTACAGCTAGAGGAGCCGTCTACGGGGGAGTAGAAGGGACAAAAAGGCTTTCAACATTAAAATGCGATTTAAAAAAATGAACGCGTTATGGATTGCATTAACGTGTTAACACTGACAGCCCTAGTGATTATATGTATTATATGTATGAACAGGCAACTTCAGCGAGTTAAGGGTGAGAAAGATCAGTGGAGCTAAAAACAAAACAAAAACATTTTCTTTACTGAAGTGATGTTGATAATAGAGTACTCATAAAAAAAGTTAAAAAGGGAACTGAAAGTCATATGAAACCTTCATTTTGTATATTCATGCAAGAGTGCAACAGCCTAGTGTGAAGACAATCTAAATGAGTGTTTGCTCTTTTATGACTTTTGTTCACGACCAAGATCAAAAGTAAAACGTCAGCTGATCGATAGTTTAGAATGACATCATCACTGTCCTCGTGACGCCTCCACATCGACTCCCAAGACAAACATTGGCACTAAAGATAAACTGCCAGCCAGGGTTGCTATTTGACAAGATAACAAAGTTGACTCGTTATACGTACTTTCACATGCTTGTCACATTAACTTACTCAAACAGCGATGTGAGGAGTGTCTACATTTCTTCTCCACCTACTGAATCTTGTATTATTAATATCTCACTACTACTGTCACCACCACTACTACTGTGCACATATGCAGATCGAGAGGCTGATTAATCATTCAGTGTTAAGTATGAGATGTGTGTAATGAGTAATGGCCATTGCATCTTATCAGTGAGTGATGTCTGAAAGAACAGTCAATAAAACAATAAAATGATCCTATAAGAAAACAGAAAAGTAGCAAAAGTCTACAACTGCTCAATAAATGACATAAATGATTATAAAAACGGATTAATTTTTAACTTTTTCAGCCTTAAGTCACGTGTGTATTGTCTATTGTGCTATTTCCTGGTGCACTTTTATTCACTTCCCTGTTATGTGTGTTATAAATAAATGACAAACTGTATGCAAAACCAAAAACCCCAGACAAGATTATAAAGAATAACACAGAGACCGACCGACCGACCGACGGCGCAGTTTAGCTTAGCATGCTATAAGCTAATAAAACGAACACTAACTAATAGATTTATATAAACACAATTGGTTTGAAAGGCTTGGAAATAGTTTGACTGTGGCAGTAGAGGATGATGTGTCTCTCCAGAGAGAATTAAACCTGCCTCCAGAGATTACCTCTCCGGCTCTCACTTCTCTTTACAGTCAGTCAGTGAATCCGCCCCACTGTGCACATTAAGAGACACATCAGTGAATATAACATTGGTGGATGTGTGTGTGTGTGTGTGTGTGTGTGTGTGTGTGTGTGTGTTTGGCACTCATAATGATACTGTGCTTTTTCCCCCCCTTTTTTTTTTGTATGTGTGTGATTACAAAGGAGAGAAGGAGAAAAGAGGAAAAGGGGGTAAAGTGGTAGTTTGCTGTGTCATTTAAATGGTTTTCTTTCTTTCTGCACTATAAACCCAGTAAGAGCTCTGAGATCTACTGATTCAGGTCAGATAGTTGAGCCCAGAGTTCAAACTAAACATGTTTGAAGCAGCTTTTACACACAACTGGAACAAAACTACCAGCTAGGAACTGAAATCATTTTTAAAATCCAGGTTAAAAACACTTCTCTTCTTCTCCTGTGCTTATTATGATTGAGCTCTTTTAAATCACTTTACATTTTAATCTTTCATTTGCACTCTATGTCCTTTTTAATGATTTTAAAGCATTATTTTATACTGCAATCTTATATTTAATGCTCTATTCTAGCATTTTATTTCTCTCTTTCTATTTTTCTGTACTTTGTTTTTATTATTAGTGTGTGTGGAGAGGGGGAGTGGAGGGTTAATTGTATGTTTTAATGTTTCCCAAATTACATGTTCTTCTGTTTTATATAAAGCACATTGAGTTTCCATTGTGTATGAAATGCGCTATAAATAAAACCTTGCTCTTGCCTCTTATAGTGGGTTGGAGAAAGCCTGCTGCACTACTACAAAGAGGGATCATGCAGCAAAAAAGCAGTGGTTTAAAAGCATGTCAGCAGTTTGAATCATATGGGACTAGAGCGCTTCCTTGCCAACTAAGATTACACAGCAGCTGGGTTTCTTTTTTTGCTCTCCTAGTTGCTTTAATGTTTGATATAAACTTGCATATAGCAGCTTTTTTCCCTTAATATATTCTTCCTTTGATATGTTTTATAGCTACCTGTATATATATGGGGGTTGTTAAGCAGTCTCACCTTAATTTTGTGCACAGACTTCCCAGCCTCCAGACCTTGGCTCCACACAGTGATGCCCGACTTGTTGTAGGTGGTACTCCAGCCCTCCTCGCATATACACTCCGCCTTAAAGCTGGCGAAGGACCGGTCGTCCGGGATGGTCACAGTGTGTCCAGACATGGCTCGGAAAAAAGGGGGGGAAGGAGAGAGAGGTAGAAAGAGAGGAGGTAGGGGGGGCAAGGGGAAGGTGGGGGGGTTTAAGAGACTCCTGCTGGGCCCGAGGAGGAAACACGGTGTGCAAGGGTAAAAGAGCAGGAGAAGCCGAGAGCCAGTGTCCTCCTTCTCTTCTGTGGAAATAACTTGGGTAATTCAATTTCCTCCTTGCAAGAAGCTTTTTGTAGAAGGCTGCACCGCGTCTTGTGATGATCTCTGAGTGTGTGTGTGTGTCAGAGTGTGTGTGTGTGTGTGTGTGTGTGTGTTCAGGGAGGTTCAACCACCGCAATCCAACCCCTGCACAAACTAATCAAACAGAGGTGGACGCACAGCCAGGTGAGAAGCGCGCGACAATGTAAGGCAAACAAAGTGTCCCCAAAAAAAAAAGAAAAAAGAAAAAAGAAAAAAAAAAGAAAATGAAATAAAAGAATTTAAGACGATGGTTTTAGTTGATGATGATGATGGTGGTTTAATAAGTTTCAGCCCGGTTCAGCAGTCCTCTTCAGATAAACCATATGTTTCTGTTTCCGCTCTCACTCTCTCTCTCACTCTCTATCTCTATCCGCCTCTTTATATATCTCTCTCTCGCGCTCTCTCTCTCTCTCTCCTTCTTTATCTGTCTTTTTCCTCTGCGTGTCCTTTTCTCTTTCTCTCTTAGTTCTTAGCTCTTCCTTGAGATTATGATGAATTGCAGCAGCCCTCCATCGCTGCGTCGCTGCTGTGGCAGGTGGTGGAAGGGATGCGGTGAGAAATAAGAGGAGGAAGAGGAGGAGGAGGAGGAAGAGGAGAGGAGGAGGAGGAGAGGAGGAGAAACCACGCAGAACAGGCAAGCAGGCGCTGCAGCGGAGGCTTCATTGGAAACGCCTTCCTGTGATGCCTTCAGGTGCTCCTCGTAAAACTCACCGCTCACAGTTTGTTGGTGGTCATTTTAGTTCAAGGGCCACAAACAGATATATGGTAGATTAAAAACCCTTAAACAGGCAACGTTCACCAGGAGATACATACATATATACATGTTTTATACCTTAATAGTGGGCAATGTATCCTGGTGGAGATTCAACTCATAAAATCCAAAAATATACAAAATATTTTTTTAATTATTTGTGGAAATGTTTACTTTTGGTGCAAATGAGCTGCCTAGTAAGATCAAAGTAAATGAACAGAATAATTAACATCTTATTTTCCACCCCTGCCTGTTTAAGGGTCGAGGTTATTTGGGACGATTTTTGCAATTCTGACTTGTTTACATTATTTGCATATAACTCCAACACATTACATCAACACTATCATTATGAAACCCCTGAGATGTTTCTTTGTTAAAATCAAAAGACAAGTTTTGGATATTGTACTCAAAAGGAACATGGTAGTTATTATTAATATACCTCGTGCCAAATTGTTTCAGGATTTATAGATTTTGTCATATGGGACTAAGCATGGGCCGGTATGAGATTCTGGCGGTATGATAACCATAAGCAAAAATATCACGGTTTCACGGTATGGCGGTATTGCGATTAAAGCTCTAAAATGTTCCTAAGAGGGAGAAAAATAAAGACAGACATGTTAATTTAACCTGAATCTGTAATGACAGTGTGAGGGGTCGTGATACTCTACGCTGCAGCTGCACCACCTGAGGGATTTCTGACCAGCACTTCCTGTCTTTGACCAGACTAAAAACGTCTCATACCTTAGGAACGGTATGACAGTAAATTTGGCGGTTCCGGTTATCGTGACTTTTCATATCGCGGTATACCTTGAACACGGTTATCATCCCATGCCTATATGGGACACTAGTTTTTACAAAGCAGCCTTAACTGCCAAAACCTTCTGAAATGTGCAAACCCATATTTGGTCATTTAATTTCAAAGGCCTACAGTTTTTAGGTTAAAAAACAAGTAGGCTGTATGTTCACATGTAATTACATAAAAATAAACAATATACCTTATACTAGTTAGCTTTAAAATAATCTAATAGAAAAAGAGATAAATGCACTGGAGCTTAGATGTCCCACATTAGTCAATGTCCCATTTTACCCTTATCCACCCTATTTGATCTCACGTGGGCCGGACCATTAAAATAAGTTGTCCCAAACGTGTACATTATTTTTGCAGACAGGCTTGTCAGTTTGGGATCAAACCTGGAAAGAGATACTGATAAAATGTGCCTTAAAATCTGAAACACGTTGCAAGGCCGTTATCTCAAGTTTAACAGGTTTTAACAGGAAGTAACCTCAGGCAGAACCAGACTCAGAGTGGGCGGCCATCTGCCTCGACCGGTTGGTGTTGAGAGGAGAGAAAGGAAGGATAGAGGAGAGAAAGGAAGGATAGAAGAGAGAGAGGAAGGATAGAGGAGAGAAGCACAATGAAAATCAACAATGAAGCTAGAAGGTCCGGGACTGGAATCTGTCATCCAGACGTCTACAGGCCCAGATTACCTGTGAGACCAGAAAGCACAGACAACTCCGGGGAAGAAGTTTAGGTTATTGAATGCATGAACAGTACATGAATGTTAATGGATATAGATGGATGGATAGAGAGAGAGAGGGAGGAGAGAGGAGCTCAGTGCATCATGGGAGTCCCCCGGCAGTCTAAGCCTATAGCAGCATAAGCTAAGAGCTCTAAGAGCCCGAACTATAAGCTTTATCAAAACAGGAACAAACTGACAAAGATAACACACACCGCATCCAAATTCATCAACCATCCCGCACCCAACCTCACCGAGCTCAACCACAGAGCAGTCACACGCCTCGCACAAACAATAACTAACGACCCGGATCACCCTCTCTACCCTCATTTCACACCGCTGCTGCCTGGTCGCAGATTCAGGACTCTGAGATGGAGACGGGCTTCAACAAGAGCTTGGTCCCGTCTGTCTTCTCGGCACTCAATAACCTCCTCCAATAACCCCATATGGACCTCCAGCCCTCCTGAGTGTGATAAATGTGTCGATTGTTCAATTTCTGGTGGTGTTTGTACAGTGTGTGTGTGTGTGTGTGTGTGTGTGTGTGTGTGTGTGTGTGTGTGTTTATATGTTGCTCAATGTTTAGTGGTGTTTGGGCGTGATGCTGACAGATTGTGAAAATGGATTTCCCCATGGGACAATAAATGCTATCTATCTAATAAATGCTGTTAAGGCTAAAGATTTTTTCTTTTAAACGTGCACAGTTATACCGTTTTACAGTTGCTAGGTGACAAAAATCAACACAAAAGAGCACAAAGTATCTGCACATTTATTATTATTGATAATTAATCTTTAAATCCACATGAACATGACAATATTTCAACCGCTATAGGTCTTCTATTTTTCTTTCCCATTAGCTGAATATTTAAGAATATATTTTGGATGCTAGATGTAAAATAATAGGATGTTGAATCCATTTTAGTAACACCAACCACAACTCAACAGTGGTGTGTAAAGTCCATCTAATCTTCATTATACAGCTGTTTTCATACACGTATCCTGTTCCAACTATGGTAAATCTTACCAGTAGAGCTGGAGAAAAGAAACAAGTCAGCAGCTGAATTAAAGCAGTGACTTAATTCAAGTTTCGCAAAACAGGCAAAACACATTTGGAGTATTTTTGAATGTTGAAAATTGTTTATTGAGCAATTAACCAACTGGATTATGTGCAAGGTGTGCAGGAAGGGAAACTCAATTAAGTCTACTTTTTAATATAATTATACCAAGAGTTGTTTAGTGCAATATCCAATCAAGTAGTTTTAATAATAATAATAATAATACATTTTATTTATAACATTTTATTTATGCTCAAAGACTCTTTACAAAGGACACAGAAAATATAGAACAATGTGGAGTAAACAATGTAGAAGGCTAAAAAAAGACATAAAATTAAAAGAACAAACAATGTAGAAGGTTAAAAAGACATAAAATGGAAAGAGGATGAAAGTTTTACTGTATTATATGTATGCAGAACTGCTGGCACCATGACCACGCAGTTATCTAAGCAGGCTACATAAAGTGGCAAGGTTGTTAACTCAAACCTGAACATGCAAAAAAACTCCTGATCAAATGAATGTACATCATCCGAGTTCTGTTGTTTGTGGTTTTGATATTTCCCATAGCGCTTGAACGCAACTCGAGCCAACACCACGCCACACAGCAGCACTTTTTGTTAAGTAGTTAGTTCACAGAGCAGCGGGGGCGCGCATGGCTCCTGTGGGCTGACGTGTAAAGTATTATAGAGAGTCCTCCACGTCTTTCTGACATGACTCTTCCTCCACTGATCATAATAACTTCTGCAGCACAAACATCACACACTCACTGAATAAAGTGGATTGTAATTAGAAAACCAGCAATAATAAAAAATGAAATATTATTTATATTTTCAATAACTATTTTTGTGTTACTATGTTTCTGTTCTCTCCTGTGCTTGCTTGTCTCTATTTCTTTCAGCAGTCTCCCACCTTTTCATCTCGGAGTGTGTAAACACATTATAGGCCTCCTTCACTCAATTTGATCGGTGGGTGTTCTCACGACATTTTGAGGCCTCAATAAGGTGCACGTCACATTTTTCTTTTGTTCTTCCTTTGTCACTACCACATATGTTGATCAGTGGAAAATATAAAGGGCAAGTTTTTCCTCTGCTTTAACGTTTCATTTTGTGGTGGCTGGCAGGTGCTGTGGTGGGTTATTTGTTTTTAATGAGTGTGTTGTCATGCACCAACCTTGCACCAACCTTGCACCAACCTTGCCTGTGAATGAGACACACGGTTTCCATCGCTTCCTTGACCTCTGAACTCATGAGATGAGTGAGTGAGAGAAGACTTTTCTCCCAGGGATGAATCAATTTGTCATAACTGAAACACAGATATCCTAAATAACAAGTATGTCTAGACCATCGGTTCTCAAACTGGTTGGCGGACCCCCTATAGGGAGGCACAGAGCCATAGGAGGTTGATCATTCATGGTGAAAAATGAATAAGAGTTGAATAAACATTTTTAGCAGATATTTTGACCTGTCAAAAGTCAAAACATTGCTATCTGCTGTATTGCATTGCAATAATAATTAATAGTTCCACCTGGGCTTTACCTGCCAGGACAAATCAACATTTCTGCTATTAAAAAGGTCTATGAAGGAAGGAACAATAGTGCTCCTGTTGTGTCAAGGCTATTAACATTCAGGTTATTCAAGACTTACTTAGTGAAACAACATTCAGCACGTATGACAGATGCACTTTGACAAGGAAAGAAAGAAAAACTGAAAATATGAAGACACTAAGTTCCTTATTAATGTAACTGAATGGTCTTGTGTCTTGTTTCAAAAAACAAGAAGAAGATATCTGGCAGTTTGGGGAAAGGTTAACTTTCTTTTACGTTACAACAGACACTAATGAGAGACATGGGTAAAAAGAAACATGCTGTTCATCATCTTTTTAATGATTTAATAAAGTTCAATTTGACTTTTTATCACTAGCTTGCCCAGTACTTTTACCAATTGATAAAACATGGTGATGCACTGGGAGTCTTTGTGCTGCTGTGCAACAAAATTAAAATTCAACAATCAACCATTTCACGGCAGTAGTAGGTATAAATAATATAAATTGTGGCAGCATTCAGTTTAGGTGAGCCAGTTTCAGGGCTGGAGCAGTGCGGGGAGACTTCCTGCAACTGAGCCATTGTTAATGAAATCATGTGCACCTGTGTTTGCTCATCCATTTTGATCCCTGAACTGTGAAGCTGGCTGACTCAGGACACAAATATCAGACAGCACAATGAGATGAACAGTGAATAATAATGCATAACCTTTACAAATACACATAGATCTATACTAGACGGCCACCTCTCAGAGTAAACTTGAAAAAAAGGTTTGTTTCACTTACTTCCTGAATGCCTATGGGATCATGATTATAGTTTCTAATCCCATACACACAGCCTAATGTTGCTGTTTGGCATTGCTTCAATACACTGTAAAAAAAAAAGAAGCTACTTTACTAAAACTTGAGGCAACATTTTCCAACCACATTTTAAGAGTGGTTGGAAAAGAGAGAACCTCTGCATACTCTAAAGTGAGGGAGCTCAGCTATACTAAATAAATGAGTACACTCTACAAGAAACAACCAGGAAATTGATTTAGCCAATGTGAAAAAGGGTTTTTTTTTGTTGGTTCTGGGCTACCGTCCCAAAATGGCGGTATAAAGACTAGAGTAGGTACCGAAAACACAACAACTCTTATTTTCAGGTGATTATACATTTATTAAAACATACTTAAGAATATTATATTCCTTTTCTGCCAAGTCTGTTCCAATAGATGCCACTGAATTATACACACTGCTCCTTTAAGATTAAAACAATTATTTAACCACTTAACGCACGCTGTTCCGTCTACGAGACGGGACGGATGTGAGGAGGTAGCCACAAGTTCTTCTGGATGTTTTAAACACCAACCCTTAAACATATATATTCATGCCGTACATCGTTGGAAAGCTTAGATTGTCCTGATTCATTCAAGACCACTCACGACTTATATGGTTGCTCACAGCCGTAATAGTATTAGCGGTTAGCTCGGCTAGCCCCTGAGCTAAGTAAGAAAAGCTATAATGCTACATACCTTCAAAGTCTTCCCTTTATCCACAACGATCATCTTATGACTCAGGACTTTCTGTACAGCTCGCCAAGTATCCATTCTTGTGAAATATGAAATCCGTTTCCATAAAACCGAAATACTTTCCTCAATATGTCCATGTATTTAGTCCAACACGTAACGTAACAACACATATACGGTCCGTTTACGTCATTTCCTGACCTGCGCGTGCATCTCAGAGTACACGTGACTAGATGTTTACGACCGTGAGCCTCTTCTGCTTCTGACGACACCACACACAAGCCAATCGGTGTTTAGGATTAGGTAATACATGTCTCCAAAGCCAATGAGGACATGTGACCGACAACAATGACGACATGGCTTTGATTGACTGCTGTTCTAGCCTATGGAAATATTCGGTGAAATGAAGTTGATAACTTTTTAGCCAATAGTCTGAGGTTTCCAACGGTGTATGACACTAAGCTATTAAATTTGGCTGTCCATAAACAAACTCCAAGCGTGAACCATATATCATTACGCACTCGGCATTTTGGTACATGGTTGGTTCTTCTTCGACTTGACATATGACTTATAGCAAAATAAACAGATAGATAGATATGGCCAAACAAAAAAATATGGTTATGTATAATAATAATAATAATAATAATAATAATATTAATAATAATAATAATATGGCGTCAGCTTTCATTAGAGACCAAGATTTTGATTGTAGGCAAATGGGATGTGAAGTTATAGGTGTTTGATTGTGGTTATACAGCTTTGGTAACCAAGTGTCCATTTGGAGTCTCCAAAAAGGACCTGAGGAAAACGCATGGACATACCTGTTGAAAAATAATTCTGAAAAATTCATCTTTTGGTCTTTTGACTCCAAATTTGGACTGCATGAAGCCAAGACATGTGGCTGTGGCCTCATTGTGTCTATATCCTGCTGAGAGGTCCCTGAATGTCTGTACACATGTCATTGTAAAGGCAAACCTATGGGCGAGTAAATAACCCCATCATTGTAACCTCTGCCACTCTTTGTCAGTAAGTCACAGAATCACACAGACACTTTTACAACAATCCTGAGAGTGTTTCCTTTCCAATGATACCAGACCCATCTCTGAGTCTCAAACTATGTGGGATCTGTGCTGCTCACAACTTGGGCATGTCGTTTAGGCTAACAGCATAAAAAAACAGAGGTGTGTGTTAAGTGGTTAACTCCAGAACTTTAATGTATTACAATAGAGCTTATATTATAGTGTCTTTTGGTGAATCTGATCTTAAATCACATCAATATCAGAACAATTTACATACTAGAACATCAGACCTTCGTTTACAACATGCAGCAAAGAACTTCTGACCTCAGTTTGTGAAATGCAGCGATGAACTGTTGACCTCAGTTTACAAAATGCAGCTTTCTATTCCCTTCCACCTTCACAGTCCAGTGTCTATATAGTCTTACAACATTTTTAGCATGAAAACAATTAATATATCAGAACTTCTTGCATCAGCTTGCTAGAATGCTTTCAATGCACATTGTCTTTTAGTGTGTATATAGTCTTTAATACATTTTAGCACTAAAACATTAGAAGTACATTATGAAGAATTGCACTCATGAGGCTCAGAAAAATGCAAAATATTCTTGAACACACAACAACACAGCCTCTTATTGGTGCAAGGCCAGTAGCTATGTTTGACTCTCAAGGCTACATGATTGTTTTTAAAAGGTGCAGTGTACTTCAAAAAGTCCTTGAAAGGCCTCAAAAGTTTGGCATGGTTTGGGTTGATTTTGTGCATAGTCACAGTTCAGTGAGGGTACCTTTAGTTGTATTTGTTGGTGGGAATTAATGTCAGGTAACTAGAATGAAAAACCCACACTGATACCCCCGGTAGCATTTAAATGAGATGGTCTGATGAAGAGCAGTTGTGCTCTAAATGTCACTTCGGTGCAATAAATAAGTGGACATTGGAGCCCTGCAGTGTGCAAGCTGTTTATTTGTTTATTTCATGGCTGGTAAAGGTGCCAGTGGATTTATGATTGCAGAGCATGATGTCCTCTATGATTCATGTCTGGTGCGACGCAGAAGGCCCCACTGCCAGACAAACAACATACCCTCTTAATAAATTAACCTCTCACATATGTCAGAACAGCTCTGCTTAGATTGTATTAGGCACAACAAAATGGCATTTAATTTTATTACACTTTCTAACTTCATTATCTTAAAGCAGCAGGTGTAATTAAAAATTCAACTTATAAATTAGCATCACTTTTTCAGCAGTCCATCCTCTATCTTCTGAAGTGATATGCCACTGCTTTACAATGTTTAAATACTTTACTGTATATCATGTTCTGCCACATCTCGTGCTCTCAAACTGCAATTTCAATGCTGTGACTTTGAAGACAAGCCAACATATTTATGTCAGACAAGGTTTCCAGTGTGGGAGGCAATACATTCATGTAGTTTCCCCTCAAGTTTTGAGCCACTGTCCTGAAATAAGAGCTGTTTAAATCATTTCAAGTACATTTGGTTCTCTCTTTTTTGCAGTCACAATAGTAGCGTAATAATAATAGTGTGTTCAAACTAGAATGAAAGGAACAGGTGAATCAACAACATGAAGCTCTTATTGTTCACAGTTACACGGGCATCATTTTCCCTCTTGGCATGAAAAAAAAACCAAATGAGAGAGAAGAAGGAGAGATTGAGAGAGAAAGGCTTATCTGAGGTATTCAGATAAGAGCAGTGAACCGCAATAGAGATGGGAAAGTAGAAGTGACAATGACTGTAAACAGAAGCATATAAAGTTACTACAATGAAACAAAAGAGGATGTTCACTGACGGGTTGGAGGAGGTGACAATACAAACTTACTGCACGCTTGTACTGTATGGGTGATGCATGAATAGTTTTAGGCTAAATTTTAAATGTGAATCTATTTTTCATGGTGCCAACATTGTATTTTACCGGTCTGTGTCCCATTGAAAATCCATCTATGGGTAAAATAATGTTGGGCTATAACCTAAACAAAAAAAAAATCCAGGTTTTCTAAGAGTTGTGCGATCCTTTTCCTGATCATAATACTTTTTTACAACAATAGTCAAGATTATGTCCACAACTAAAGGCTGTGTTTAAACAGTTTTCAGTTGTGGACAATTGTGGACACATAGGCACTTAATTATATGGTGCTTGGCGACATCTGGTGGCCACGACACACTAGGAAAGAACAAGTGCTTCGACAAAACCTGTGTCATCAAATTTGTGTCAAAGTCCTTTTGTGAACAACAGTAGGCCACTCATACAAAGGAAGTGTAAAGCAATACGACAGCCCCAGAAAACCATTAACAACAGCGCCCTGGTATACTTTAGCAGTCACAAAACTACCTGTTGAGATGTGAAACCAAAGACCAAAGCTCTCAGGAGACGTTACCTCCCATTTTAAGGCAGGATAAAAAAACATGTGAATACTAGAAATGTTCACACTGAAAAGCTTCATAGTGAAAAAAAAAATTGTGTTCCCAGCCAGGGTTATTATAGTTAACTAAAACTAAGACTAAAACTAAATCTAGCAGTGAACAAAATAATTTAAAACCAAATAAAAACTATAATGAACAATGTAAAATGAATTAAAACTTAACTGAATTGCAGATAAAAATCAGCTTAGTTTTAGTTTTCTTTTCATTTTCTCTCCCTCCATTTTTACTGTATTATTTTCACTTTGACCTCTTGAAATAATGGGCGAGTACCAGTAGATGGCGACATAGTGACTGCTGCATAACTCAAGGGGAAAATGCTTAACATGCTATTTATGATTTTCTAGAAAGAATAAGTTATTCCAGGCAGAAAACATCACAGCCCAGTGTGGGAATATTTTGACTACCACCCTGTAGTTAGTAGATAAAAATAAAAGTGTCGTGATGAAGAGTGATGGGAGCTTATGTGGGATAAAAGCTAAAAGGGAAAAATCACACTAATGTGAAAGTCCACTTTACCTCAGTGTTCAGGCATATTTCATCAAGGCTTTCCCATGGCTTTCCTCATAATACCTGAAAAATTAAAATTGAATAAAAAATAAACTAAAACTACTTACTCACTTGTTAAACTAATTTAAAAAAAAACTGAAAAACTAACTAAAAATAATAATACTAATGAAACATTTCTAAAGTATAATAACCCTGTTTCCCAGCATTAGGCCTAGTTTTTATTTTTATTTAGTTTTTCAGTTTGCTTTTTTATTTTATTTTAGTTTCAGTAGTAGTTTTAAGTAGTTTTAGTTTAGTTTTTATTTAGTTTTATAGTCTTTCAGGTATTAGGAGGAAAGCCTTGATTAGTAGAAGCTGTAAAGGCCTGTTTGAAGAAGTCATACTGAACAGAATAGTAAATAAATTGAGAAAATGAAAAGAAAACTAAAACTAAACTGATTTTATCTGCAATTCAGTTTAGTTTTAGTTAGTTTTGCATTGTTCATTGTAGTTTTTATTTATCTATTTTCTATAAAATGTCAGTTAACTAAAACATTTGTTCACTGCTAGTTTTAGTTTTAATCTTAGTTTTAGTTCATATAATAACAACAACCCTGATACAGCTGTCGCCATGGCAATAGCTGGGCACATACGTTTCCTGGACAACTACATTTCCCAAGATGCACCGCGGCGTTCTGGTGACATCCACGCTACGATGAGGTGAAGCGGTTGTTTGCGTCTCGCTGGTTGTAATTAGCTACCTGTAAATTAAGGATTTAACAGCCGCTACATTGGATTTACCGTGGTGTCCCCGGTTTTAGTCTACCCGTTATCCCCTGACATTACTGACACGCCGAGGGTTTAATCCTCCGCTTCGTTTTCGGTGAGTTTATCGCCATGTTATCATCCGTTCCCACCAGGCTGTTTATGCGAAGGTCGCGAAGCTTGTCGCCATGCAAACGAGTCCTCACGAGCAGCTCCAGCGGGACCGCGTGCCAGGGTATCCGGGAGACAGCACCGGAGAACAACCGCAACCCCATCGTGTCCACCTCTCGGGTCTCCAGGAGGGGCATTTTGACAGAGGAGACCCCTAGTACCAGCGTGAACCCGTCGGTGCAGTACCACCACCTCGCCCCTAGGTGGATCTCCAATCTGGAGAATCGCCGTAGCTCCTGGGCAGCTCTAGCCAGTAGGGGGCGCCATAACAACCAGTACTGGGAGGAGAGTGGGGAGCAGAGTGGAGGAAGAGGAGGTGAAGGCCGGGACACAGGTGGAAGAGCTAGCCGGGCAGGAGTGGCCTCTGCCGGCGTGCTGTCTGCTGCAGCCGTGGCTTTCTGTCTGAAGAAAGACTCGGATAACAAAGGTATAGTGTGAATTAACTTCAAACTGTATCATGATAAAAGTGTTTCATATCACACTTTGGCTCAAGCACCCCTAAACATAAGTAAATTATTATTGCATTTTTCCCCCTAAAAATTATTTTATACAACTTGAATTATTTTGCAAGCCTGTCTGTTAGAGATGGGACAAACACTTATGCTTCAGGTTCAAATGGTTTTATTGTAACAGGTTTAATGTACTTTGCATAGTTCTGTCATTAATATATAATCTTTCCCCTTCAGGGTTCATTAACTATCTTAGAGTCCTCTCTGTAGAAATCTGTGATTGTTTATTCTGAACCATTGTTATTATTATACACTATAGTAGACAACTCTACTATGGATTAATATTTCTTGTCTTGTTGCTGTATCCACTGAAAAAGTAATTTAGCAGGGGGTTTGAAAAGGGCATTGTATGTCAAATTCTCATTGTCTCTTAATGGTCTGATCCTAGAATCGCCCCTGGTCTGAATTAACTTAGGCTGTAAACTGTATCATGATAAAAGTGTTTTATATCAGTTGATATAGATAATAATTGATTTTTTTTATGACGTAAGGTTGGGTTAAAATAAGGGGGGGGGGGGGGGGGGGATTCAATTTAAACACTTTTATTGTCAACTTAACCTTCGTCTGATTTTAATCACATCAGTTATCAATCAAGGCAGACAGGGAAAAGAAATGTCAACACAACCATGAAAAAAACAAATAAATAAATGTACACAAGCAATGCATAACAATGGTGCATCAAGTGTTTTTTCAAATATGTGCAAAGTGTTAATTGTAAATAGAAATTAAAGTAAAGCTGAGGTAGGGCTAAGCGATACAGATAAACTCAAATATCACGATATATTTGACCAAGTTCCTCGATGCAGCTTTTAAAACCAGGAAAAGAAACACTTATGCTGTATCACTATATTACGATATCCAAATTCTAAGACGATATCCACTCTCATATCACGATATTGATATAATATTGATATATTACCCAGCCCTAAATTAATTTTCATTATGTTGGCTGACTTAGAGTAGATTAGTCCCTTAGTAATAAGCCATTTGTTTAATTCAGAATTTCATTTGTACTGCACTTTTCATTCATTCTTAGTGAATCTCAAAGTTCTACAATATTAAAACGCACAACATAAAGAAAATAAGTTAAGATGATGAAGCCTTCCTGAATAGAAAAGCAATTTCATTTGTGTAGCACATTTCAACAAGAAAATTCAGACTGCTGCAAATAAAAGAGAAAATGTAAAATTAATTAAATAAATTACAAAAAGACACATTTAAGTAGATTCAAAATAGTTAAATATTTTAGATCTACATTCAGAGGTTTGAGGCCAAGCTGCAGGGTTAGGGTGGAGGTATGTGGGGAAGGGCAGTGCGGGATATGAATAAGAAGCCCTGAATGTGATTTAATAAAAAATAGTGGCAAACGGAAAAGTCTTAAATGTTGATTTTAAAAGAACAGAACTAACAGTTGCAGCAAAACTCAAGTTTCCTGGGAGCTTGTTGTCGATATATGGTGCTTAAAAACTGAATGCTTGTGTTTTGTTTTTGTATTTTTGTTGTTTTTTTGCTAAGTTTCTTATCTGCTTGTGATATAATTTTACATTTGCACTATTCATGTATGGCTCTATGGGAGGAAGGGATGGGGGTGGGGGGTGGACAGGGCACATTATGAACATACAACCATCTGTATTTTGGTACTTCATATTGACTGTATTACAAAGCTGTTCGTTCACTAGGGAGAGGTCTGGATTATTCAAAATGTAACAGGGGATCAGAAATGTGGTCTGACCCTGAACGACTCAGTGCTTTATCTATAAATGTAACTTCCTGTACTTCTGTTCTTTTTTTTTTTACAATAGGTGATGCTCTGTTGGAGGCAGCAAGGACCAATAACCCTCAAGATGTTGCCAGGTACTTCATATACACACATTGTTTTTATACTTACTCACGCATTGTAAGTTTTCATGTAGCTACATATTTCACACACCTGTATAGTCTCCCTCACACATGATCTTGAACATGCACACTATAGTGGACCATAGTGGAGCAAGCATCCTTTCTCCCTTTAATAAACAATATGATTATAGTAGGCTACTATGAAACTGCCTGTAAGAGTTCTCTAGTGAGTAAATCAACTGTGTAACATGATCATTCTTACATTATACATTTTTATAGCTTATTTATTGCACTGAATCACAACAAATACCAACGTTATGGGTCTGACAAACTGGATTTTTGAGCAACCACATTAGACATAATTAGTAGTAGCTAATAGAAATATCAATTTGAATGCTGTGGAGGAGTTTCAAAGCTGGCAGTATTCACACTGCTCCTGCATAAAAGAGAAAGGCAAACTAAACTGTAGATTACCTTTTAATGTTTTATTGATTTGGCCATTTTATCCACATTACCAGTTATTTAATTTGACAGAAATTACATACCACCTATTTTAATATTGTTTATTGTATTATTATTAGGCTTTACGCCGATCTGATCGGCTATATCGGATCGAGCCAATATTTAGTATTTTATGCAATTTGTGAGATCGGCTGTAATGTCTTAATTTGCCGATCCGATCAATGTCGTCATGTTGAAACTTTTTGCAGATGCTCCCGTTGCATAGATTGCAGATGGCTTGTGTTTTATCTGTCTCATTTACTCCGAAGAAGTTCCACACCACCGACATTGTTTTGAGCCCTGTCCCGATGTGAAAGACTGTAAAGTTTTTTGAATCTTGAATCATTAGCTATCGGATTCAAACAAATGTGGGTGTTGTGAGCAGACAGATAAAACACAAGCTATTTGCAATCTGTGCAACACTAAAGAACCTTGTGGGGAAGCATCTGCAAAATGTTTCAACACCACAAATGTACCTGGATAGGGAACAGGAGGAGGAGCCGAGTTTAAGAAACGGAGCATGGACAAAGAAGACGTGATCGGATCGGTGATCGGTTTATTTAAACTCACTGATCGGTGATCGGCCCCAAAAATCCTGATCGTGTAAAGCCTAATTATTATATTGAGATTCTTGATGTAATCGATCTCAACCAGAACTACATTTAACATTTAACTCTTGATCAAGTCTGGTTGTGTTCAAAGTGCAATATAAGGCCGTGACTTTTGGTATAAATTCATAGATTTGTATACAGATCTCCTGCAGAAAGCAAGCCAGCAATGTAGTTTCATCACATGTAGTTGTATTCCCAACGTTAGCCACTAGGTGGAGTAGCAGGACTACATGTGCTTCAGTGTGTGCCTGATGAGGACTGAAGGGTTATATAGGATGTAGCTGATATCTGAACAGTGTGACATTTTTATTTTTTAGGTGTAATTTTTCCTTTTCAAAGTATCACCTGTTTTTCTCTTCTCTCTGGTAATTCACAAATTAAATTACACACATCATCTGCAGCCGATCTCCAACATAGACTAATACTGTCTCGCCGCACGCTCAGAGCCAGTCAACCTAAATGAGTGTGCTAGCAGGATGGGTGTGTGTGTTTTACCAGACTTATACTATTTCTCAGTCCCATCTGTCTTGCTGATTATATTACATTACAAATCTTGAGTGACTGTGAGAACAGAATATGGAGTCTGACACACTGTGAGTCAGACATGTACGCACTGAGTCCTGAACTGTGCTTTGGAAATGTCGTGACAGCAAAATACCCGAGAGCTGAGTATGTATTCAAGTGCCTATAGAAACGTACAGTACACAGATTGCGATCATTTAACATATTAATGTGAAATGTGACGCATGTGTGAGCGATGTGTATTTGTATCCATGTACATGCGTGTACTGTCCATGTGTGTATCCATGTGTGTCTCCCATTCGTAGGCTCGGGTTACCTGTGCACATGTGGCAGATGGTGTAGGTGAGAGTGCAGTAAGACCGCCAGTCAGCGGGTCACAGATGTGTTAAGTGCTTTGGTTGAGTTTTACATAAGTGGTAGAGTGTCAGGGTGTGTCTGCTGAGAGGCAGTCGAGAGGACAGACGTCTCATTTTCACGCCAGCTTTATAAAAGCGAATGAACTACAACTGTGGGAAAACACTTTATAGTTGCAATGCAGCATTTTAACACTAGAAGATGCATGTGAAACTGATGTTCTCTCATCTAAGAGACCAAAGACGGATCATAAAAAGCTTGTTCCACTGAGGCCGTCTTGAAGTAATGGCGATATAATAGAAGATAATGCATGCTTAGTGTTTATATATCATACTTCTTACTCTACTGCCAGGACAAAAAAAAGTATGCTCTCCATTAAAAACTTTGCTAATTAAATTATTTTACATTGGTTAATCCCGTCCTACGGCTTCATTAATCAACAGTACTTTTCCACTTATCCCTTTCAGTAGTAAGAGCTGATGGCGTTTCAGGGCGACTTCACTTAAACGCTCAGAAATAGCCCGAGTGGTGAGCCGATCTCTTCTGCTCCAGAACACTGATATTACACGCAGTGAAAACAGAACCAGCGAGCAGCAGAGCAGAGTGCAAACCAGTCAGAGGCCACCGTGTTGACTGTAAACACACACAATGTCTGCCTGCTCAGCACCAGCTCAGAGACGACAGACGGATCGCTCACACACACACACACACACACACACACACACACACACACACACACACACACACACACACACTTCACAGTAGTACCCGATGTCGTACCCTGAGGCACAGAACTCAACACACACCTGGCTTACACACAGTGACGCTCGAGTGGCCGGTGTGTGGCTGCAGATAGAGACAAAGATATGATGGGCTGGTTTTTATCATGGTGGTCTCATGGCAAGACGATCCTTGATACAATCACTTTAACAGCTGGTCAGCCATATCTCTCGTCTTTGCATTCAAGCATGAATCTAAACTATCCACCATCATATGTCAGCTGCTGTTACAATATAAACAAAATGCTGCCACTGATGTTGGGGCTTGTTTAAGATCATTTTCTACAATACGTCAATGTTAAATTTGATGCCTAAGTGTAACTTTCACCTTTTTCTGTGTCTCTTTCCCCACCAGGCTGTTAAAGGAGGGCGTGGACCCAAATTATCGCCACCGTCTGGGTTGGACCGCTCTTATGGTGGCTTCCATGAACCGACAGCACAGGTATTTGTCTCTATGTGTGTAGGACTGCTAATGATTATTTCGCAAACCGATCAATTCATTAGTTGTGTTGTCAATAAAATGTCATAAAAATGTTGATCAGTGTTTGTCAGAGCCGAGAGATGCCACTGAAATATCTTGTTTTGTCCCAACCAGCAGACCACAACCAGCAGACAGTCAGTTTACTATCATAGAGGACTGAAGACATCGTTCTTTTAAAATAAAATGATTCAAAACAATAAATGGATTATACAATAGTTGGCCATTATTTTTCTTTTGATCAATTATTTCATTAATCATCTAATCATTGCAGTTTTATTTGTCTTTCTATTTTTTCCTACTCTGTAAAATGTTGCATCTTCAGTGCTAAAGCGCCCCCCCCCCCCCCCCCCCCCCCCCCGATGAGCCTTACATGGATACTCATGTAGTATTCAGCTATTATCACAGCTGTCTGCATGAGTTATCGTGCGTTGTCCATGTCCCTGCTCTCGTTGTTACAGTAGGTCTTCTGAAGTGCAACTTTCAGAGTGACAGACGGTCTTTACCCGACCCCCTCCCCTCCACCCCCAATCTCTCTGTCCAACAAATTAAATTAGCCTCCTGGCCCCCAGAACACACACAACACAGAGAGGGGCCGAGGTTAAGGCCGGGCCAAATCCAATTTAAACAGATTTTTCTTTTTTTCCCCCCCTCCATCAAGACTCTCTGGTCACTTTTTTTTTTTTTGTTTGAGGGCCTCATGTGCCCGTGAGAAACGTTATGTGAAATTTAAACATGAACATAACGTAAAATGAGCTTATACTGAATCTCAGGGTTACAGATGCTCCTTTTTTAAGAAAGGTTGTCTGAATTTATGACACCAAAATGAAAACATATGAACTATTTATGTTAATTATGGTGAGCTGATTGTGACAGATGAATCAAAGCCGACTTGTTTTTCAGGTTTTTGAGAACATACTTGGAGCATATAATTCCTCAGTTTGGATTTTTTGTCATTTCTGTGAATGTGTTTGTGTATTTCTCTGAAGTTTTTTGAGACTGTTCGGTGTGTGATTCACCCCTCAGAGACAAATACGATCTGATGCTTGGATCATTTGACTTTGTTGCGTCGATGTTGAAGCTACAGCATGTATCAGCGTGTGTCCTGCGTGATCGTTGCCATGTGACATGTATGTGATGTCATGTTTAATGATGTGACGGGGCTCTCTGTGAGTCTACTGTTTTTGCTCACAGTTTTGGCGTCGGTGTCTGTACGCACTATGCTTGTATGTGTGTCACTGCACTGTCCTGTGTGTTTGTGTTTGTGTGTGTGTGTGTGTGTGTGTGTGTTATGAGTGCTATAACTCAGCAAGGCAGTGACACTCCTCTGTGTTTAATCCCGTCCTCCAACCCCCCAGTGAGCCGTCACTGCTGCAGGGAAGACAAAACATCGGTTCACACACATCACTCTCACATCTCTCACATAGGCTCATATCTGCTCACAAAACATTTGCACACACACACACACACACCCACACACACACACACAGGATTCATGTGTGAATGCAAGCATAAACAGGCAACACACAGACAAGCAGAGTTTAAATATCTTGCAGGCCAAGTGTCTATTACTCAGCCACACACAACTTTATTTGCAGCCGTTAAGTGAAAACGCAGAGAACGTCACTCATGAACAAGATCTAGCCTGTAGCCACAATGTCAACATGGATCTCGTCGTTGAATTATTGCACCCCTCCCTCAAAGCGTATTTATATTTTCCTGGAGCAGAAGTGATAACTGTGTTTCCGGGGGCAGAACATTTTTCTACAGTGCCATGTCTGGGGGGGGGGGAAAGGGGAGCTGGTGTCCTCTGACCATTTTCTAGGTGTTTGGCTCACCAGTCCAATCCAGCTTTGCTAGTTGCTAGTGTTCAGGGGTCAAGGTGCGGCTGTGTGTAAGAGAATCAGGGGTGGAGTAGAGGGCTGTGTGTAAGAATTAAGGGTGAGACATTGTGGGGGCGTGTGTTTGCTTAGCTTTGATGTGGGGCTAAATCTGGGAGGCGCAGGGCCGGGCCCACTGTTTGCACTCTTTAACACACAATACCCATCTCCATCTCTCTTTCTCTCCCTCCATCCCTCCCTCGCTGTATTCACGTGCACAATGACTGCTCGGCCGAGTGAAACGCCTGTTGACCGTTCCGACCTGTCGGCCGAGCGACTCGGTGAGACAGAGGTGGGGCGGGGGGAGAGACGAGGGAAAGCAGAGGGGATGATGGAACGAGAGGATGAGTGGCTTGTTGGGAAAGAGAGAGGGAGAGAATAGTTTAGCAGTGGGGTAGAGTGATGTGGAGTGGGATTATGGGTTTGGGACTGGGATTAGCTGGGATATGGGTAAAAATCACCAAGGAGATCCCAGTGAAATGACGAGTGGGGTATGATGATATATATTATGATGGTAAATAGTCTGATTTAGTGTCAGAGTAAAGCATTTATGGGACTCTATTCACAAAAAGACATATTAACTACATTTTTCGCTATATACATATCAAAGAGGAAGATATTACAGCTTTACTTTAAGTCCCTTTATTTAGCATTTATTAGCAGTAGCAGTGTAGATATATACATTTATTAATCTTATCTTGTGAGCATCCAGAAGTGGAAGCTGGTGAATAAACAGATAATGAATGACAATATAGTAAAATGTCTTCATAGAAGTTAAAGCCCAAATGTTGTGAAATGAAAATACAATTCATACATATAGTCACAAACACTTAAAATGTCCTTATATCTGCTTATAACTACATTATTGAGTGTTATAAAACATTTAAGATAAGAAGTACTTTATTAATCCCTTGGAGGGGAAATTGAATGTCACCTTCTCACAAAAATAGCCAACATACAGACTCAGGGTTTATTTCTGCTTATAAATGCTAACTAGGGGGGGCATAAAGTAAAGTGTTACAGAAGAAATAAATATACAAGACATGGTATGAAAAGCAATGTGCTTGTTTTCCAGGTTAATATCAGAAACCGTGATAACAAAGCGAGTGATGGACAGATTTCTCATGGTGAATACAATTCATACATATACTTAAACACTTACAATGTCCTTATATATCTGCTTATAACTACATTATTGAGTGTTATACAATATTTTAAGCAGTTTATTTCTGCTTATAAATGCTAAATAGGGATTAGAGAAATAGAAATAGAAATAAATAAATATATAAGACTCTGTTAAACGTACAGTTATGTTGTAGCAGATTATCACAGACACAATGTGCTTGTTTTCCAGGTTAATATCAGAAACAGTGATAACAAAGTGAGTGACGGACAGGTTTTTCATGGTGAATAAAGCTCAAAGAAATGCTGATACATCACAGACCTCAAGACTGAGCGTGTGCTGCCCAAAAGCAAATCAAGACTCTACAGTGAAAGTTTGATTTATGGTTTCATAGACAGGTTGTGGCTGCTTGTAGGACATGGATGTTTATTGTCTGATTGCACAATGAGTTCGCCATTTTGCCATTTTGCCGTTATATCTGGTGAGTTAGGGTTATTGGGGGAAGCTGTAAAGGAAATTTCTATGATTGATGCCATGCTTTGAAAAGTTTCAGAGTCGCTGTTTCACCCCCCTGTGTTACTTTACAGCCACCTTATGAATTTTCATATGTTTATTAACACATGTAGGCATGGGCCGGTATGAGATTCTGGCGGTATGATAACCATAAGCAAAAATATCACGGTTTCACGGTATGGCGGTATTGCGATTACAGCTCTAAAATGTTCCTAAAAGGAAGAAAAATAAAGCTGCACCACCTGAGGGATTTCTGACCTTTCCACTTTCTGTCTTTGAACACAAAAAACTGCTCATACCTTTAGGAACGGTATGACAGAACATTTTGCGATTTCGGTTATCGTGGCTTTTTCATATTGCGGTATACCTTGAACACGGTTATCGTCCCATGCCTAAACACATGAACAGTTTCTCTTCAAAGTGTATCCTGGTTAGGATAAAATACAGCAAATAGTGAAAGAATAACTATATCTGTCTACGTAGAAACCACTGCATCATATCATGACTGCTATCAATGGACTTGGACGTGAACTTCGCCCCGTGCATGGCTAATTTAGCAAAGCAGAAAAAGTGGGTTAAATTGTTAGTGTTAGTGGGTAAAATTGAATAAATGGCCTTAAAATGCTTTAAAGAAGCCTTTGACAAATTCTAGTAACATTTTAAAGGCTGTGATTGTTCTTAAGTGATAATCAATGTTGGCCACATTTCACTTTAATCCAAGGACAACAGAGTGTAGCAGCTAAAAAAAGCTAAACAGGAAATCAAGCTAAATAAATTACATGTTTAACTTGGATTGGTGTAAAGCAAATAAGAAAAGTAAGTAAATGCAGTGAGCCCCTCGTCCTCCTGGCTTCTAGCTGACCCCAGGCGTGCACCAGGTGAGGTGGGGTCAAGTGAGGTCCAGCGTCTGGGCCAGGTGGTCCGAGACATGGATGGTCAGTTCAGCTCGGGTGTCCATTATATAGCGTAAGAGAAACGGAAGCGTCTGTTTCCTGTCTTCCCTCCAGGGCAGGAAGGGAAACAAACACCACCAGTCACCTGTTGGCAAACCTGGAGCCTGAGCTGGAAGGTTAAATCCGCCAGCGTCAGCAGCACTGACTTGTTAAGTGATCGGTGGTCATTGTTTCATCACTTTGATACAAGCGTGCAACAACGGTGCTCAAGCAGGGAGACGATATCATTTCACTGGAGGTCTGGTTTGGAGCATCTGTTGTGTTTAAGTGTCCTTGAGCAAGATGGTAAATTAGAGTTATCTCCAGAGTGTTAACATTGTTTTAAAGCCAAGTAGAACTCATTGGACCAAATACAGGCAAAGATGTTAGTCATATTAGTCTTTAATTTAGCCATGAAAGTAAAATAATGTTACAATAATTTACAGACGATAATGTTAGGGTGTTCATATGATTCTATTAAGAAGTCTATAATTTCTACTTTTGTCCCAGTTATTTTAAAAATGGGGAGTTTTGACTTGTTAAGTGATCGGTGGTCATTGTTTCATCACTTTGATACAAGCGTGAAACGGTGGTGAAGCAGGGAGACGATATCATTTCACTAGAGGTCTGGTGTGTTTAAGTGTCCTTAAGCAAGATGGTAAATTAGAGTTATCTCCAGAGGTGTTAACATTGTTTTAATGCCAAGTAGAACTCATTGGACCAAATACAGGCAAAGATGTTAGTCATATTAGTCTTTAATTTAGCCACGAAAGTAAAATAATGTTATAATCATTTACAGACGATAATGTTGGGGTGTTCATATGATTCTATTAGGAAGTCTATAATTTCTACTTTTGTCCCAGTTCTTTTAAAAATGGGGTTTTTTGACTTGTTAAGTGATGGGTGGTCATTGTTTCATCACTTTGATAAAAAGTATGAAACGGTGGTGAAGCAGGGAGACGATATCATTTCACTGGAGGTCCGTTGTGTTTAAGTGTCCTTGAGCAAGATGGTAAATTAGAGTTATCTCCAGAGGTGTTAACATTGTTTTAATGCCAAGTAGAACTCATTGGACCAAATACAGGCAAAGATGTTAGTCAGCAGCCGGATAACTCCCCCTCTTACATTTGTCTCATTCTGTCTTTAATTTAGCTACCAAAGTAAAATAACGTTGTAATTCACAGACGATAATGTTTTGGGGTATTCATATGATTCTATTAGGAAGTCTATAATTTCTACTTTTGTCCCAGTTCTTTTAAAAAAAAATGGGGGTTTAACCTAATTAACCTCCGCATGCCTTTAGTTTGGCCTCAAATTAGTGCTGCAACTCTCCTCCTAAATGTCCCAAATAAAGTTAGCCACTTGATCATCAGTTGATTAGTAAAACTATAAACTGTTTTCAAAAGCTCATTAGTTTTAGCACCATCCCTTATAATTAAATCTCTTTCTCTTTCATCTTTGTGGCCGTACTTCCCTCCTTTCATCCACTCCTCCTCCTCCCTCCCTCTCCCTCTCCCTCTCCCTCTCCTCCTCCTCCTCTTCTTCTGCAGTTTTCCTCTCTTTATCCCTTTCGTGTTTACCTTTCCGATGCCATTAACCCCTCTCTCTCTCACACCGTCTCATTTCTTCACACAGTCCTGCCCAGCCTCGTGTGACCGGCCGTAGTTAGTGTTTGCCCCCTGTGTGTCTCAGAGGATGCATCGAGGTGTTTGTAGAAGTGCTTGCAAGGGTGAGAGGAGAGCCCTCCGTGGGTCACATCCCCCCCTCCACCCCCCCGAGCCACAGTGATACAGTAACAAAAGAGGACCCCCCGATAGTCCTTTTATACCCCCTCAGCAAGGTCAGACACAAAGACCTGGCCAGGCCGTTCTCAGCCTTGTTCTCCCACAGGAACACACATCAACCAGAGAGATGGTCTCTTCACATTTTAGTCATATTAATGGAAATGAAGAGAAACTTTTCTTTAGTTTCATTGATATAAAACAGAAATGTGTTGGGATGGTGTTGACATACTGTACTGGGTTCATTGTTGAGCCTCTCCTGGTCTCTCAAACAGATACAGGAATCACATTCATTCATTCATTCATTCATTTAGAGCTATAACAGTCAATTAATCAGCTCATCAATCGATCTTTTATTTTGAAAATCCAGTCAGCTTATTGTTATATTTCAATCAAAACTGCCAAATATTCACCAGTTTCACCTTCTTACATGTTTGAATTTGATGGTTTTCATTGTCATATAATAGATGTGAATATCTGGTGGCTGTTAGTCGTTAATAATTATTTGAATACATCCGAAATTGAATGAAGGCTTTCAGAATTTTATAGACATATATAGAAAAATAATGAGCAGATTATTTAAATAAAATAGGGCTACTAACAATTGTTGTCACTATGGATTATTCAGCAGATTATATTCACAATGAATTAATCGATTCATTATTTTGTCCATGAAATGTCAGAAAATGGTGAAAAAACTGTCAAAAGTTAGTCTTTAAATATTTTAATTTGAGAAGCTGAAACCTGGAAAGATAAAAAAAAGAGACAAAAATGATTATTCAGTTATCAAAATAGTTGCAGACGATTATCAGTATTTGAAGCTACATGTCTTGTATGAAAGTTATAAATAAAGTTGATTATTATTATTATTAATCTATTGATCAGGTAATTGCTGCAGCTCCAAATGAACCATTAGTTGCAGCCGTCCTTTTCTTTGACTCTATAATTCAGATATATATTCGTGCTACAATCTGTTGTCCATGTTTGAATATCATTTGACTTTAATTTAAATACCATGACTTTTATTTCTATTTCTATTTCTGTTTCAGTAACAGGTAAGCAGGTTGTTGAACTTCACAGCTTCACCTTTAAATCAGCTCTGTGGTTTAACATCAGAGTTGACGTTCGTATAATGAGCTCATTTATGCTTCGGCAGCTTGAACCACAGCGTCTTACGTGGTCGACTGTAGCTGCTCTAAAAATGGAGTCCACCTCATCCTCGCTGTGTGTAATCCTTTCGTTCCATTTAAACCATTTTAAACCCTTTTGCCCCCCCCCCCCCCTCTCCCGCCACCCATAATAACCATTTAGCTGAAAATGATTCATCACTACCTCCCAGTCTGCATTACATAGTCACAGGTTTAATGACAGCCAGCAGCGTATACTGGCAGGGTTCAAGTTTCGGCCATCGCCCCCCGTTCCTCTTCTCCCAGTCGGCGCAGGCAGGCTCGGGGTTGACGATCTTTTGTGTGTTTGCGTGTATACATATGCATGTCTGTGTCTCGATGTCACGTTCACGGTGGTAAATGTAAAGTGTGTGTTAGTGTGTGTGTGTGTGTGTGTGTGTGTGTGTGTGTGTTCTGTAGACGGAGAGACGGTACCTGGAATGTCCGTCGGGTCACAGTGAGTGGTGTTGCCGAGGTAGTCTTGTGTTTGTTCTATAAGGCTGTACGCTCCAATGAAGGACTACACACACACACACACACACACACACACACACACACACACACACACACTACAAGGACCCCCCAAAGGAGCCGGAAACAGGCCCGACCCCACCCACCCCCCACCCATCAATGTACACATATGTACATGTTACAAGGCGAAAGGGAGGGGAAGTGGTCATTAGAGCGTATCCACTATAACGGGGACGGGGGGTGAATCAGGTGAAGAGTCGTGGTCAGTTGAGGAAGGATGGGAGGAATATCGTTAAAGCCTCAGACGACAAAAAAAAAAAAAAAAACTTCTTCTTATTATCAGTTTTATTTTCTCCAGCAGGTTTTTGGGGTTATTTATAGAGTTGATTCCCGTATTCCTGTTTTTATCCGTGCTCTTTTTTTTTTTTTTATTGGTTTGAAGTGGGCTGGGCTATGTTGGGGAAAAGGATGACGTCACACGCTTGGGATGCACCAATCCGAGCAGCGTCGAATGAATCCACATGTGATGACAGTCGGTGGGTTGTTTCATCAGCGTCGATAAAAACCTGATCAGATCACACCCACATTAGTCCTGATGAAGCACATTAACACTTTTAAATGCTTCATAACTCACGTCTATGGATTACTTTTATTATTTAACTGAATATTTAATGATATATTAGGATAGATTTAATATTTGAATCCAACTTTTTCTTTTTCAAGGACTTTAAAGGGGTCAAAGATTATGTTTTGGCTACATGAAGGATCCCAGTTTCATAAACCAGACCAGCTGATGACCTGATTTGGGAGTTTCAGAGCTGGTTGCCAGTAATCAGCTGTTTGTTGCTAACAGCTAATATTACTTTAATTGCAAGAAGACAATAAAGGATAATGAACCTTTATTCCCCCCCCCCCCCCCCACTACCAACAGTAATGTTTAGAGGTTAAAAACTCTTCTCTTCTCCTGTGCTTATTATAATTGAGCTCTTTTAAAGCACTTTACTTTTTAATCTTTCATTTGCACTCTATATGTCCTTTTAATGATTTTAAAGCTAATTTATTATTTTATGCTGCAATCTTATATTTAATGCTCTATTCTAGCATTTTATTTCTCTTTTTCTATGTTTCTGTACTTTGCTTTTATTATTAGTGTTGGGGTGGGGGTTTAATTGTATGTTTTAAGTTTCTCAAATCACATGTTTTCCTGTTTTATATAAAGCACATTGAGTTTCCATTGTGTATGAAATGTTCTATATAAATACAACTGAGAGAGAGAGAGAGAGAGAGAGAGAGAGAGAGAGAGAGAGAGAGAGAGAGAGAGAGAGAGAGAGAGAGAGAGAGAGAGAGAGAGAGAGAGAGAGAGAGAGAGAGAGAGAGAGAGAGAGAGAGAGAGAGAGAGAGAGAGAGAGAGAGAGAGAGAGAGAGAGAGAGAGAGAGAGAGAGAGAGAGAGAGAGAATTTCTTCTACTTATGGATGAATATGAGAAAACTACAAAATCTTAAAAATATTGCTAGTTTTTCCAAATCCTCATCTAGAAGAAGGTTTTGGGTGATGTCTCTAATCAACAGCTATTGTATAAAATACTCCACGTTATCAGACGTAAGAATCGGCTGACATTCAAGTACTGGAACAATAAACACTCTTCTTCTTCTTCTTCTTCGTCTTCTTCTTCTTCTTCTTCTCCTTCTCCTTCTTCTTCTTCTTCTTCTCCTTCTTCGTCTTCTTCTTCTTCTTCTTGTTCTTGTTCTTGTTCTTCTTCTTCTTCTTCTTCTTCTTCTTCTTCTTCTTGTTCTTGTTCTTGTTCTTGTTCTTCTTCTTCTTCTTCTTCTTCTTCTTCTTCTTCTTCTTCTTCTTCTTCTTCTTCTTCTTCTTCTTCTTCTTCTTCTTCTTCTTCTTCTTCTTCTTCTTCTTCTTCTTCTTCTTCTTCTTCTTCTTCTTCTTCTTCTTCTTCTTCTTCTTCTTATCGGCCAGTAACATATCAACCCCCGATATATCGAATTTTTATTATTTCTAATAGAAAAGAAGACTAGAAGAATAATTACAGATGAAATGCTCGTCTGTATGAATGTGTAAAGCTGCATTAGCACATGTATATAACTCTGTGTGTGTGTGTGTGTGTGTGTGTGTGTGTGTGTGTGTGTGTGTGTGTCTGTGTGTGTGTGTGTGTGTGTGTGTGTGTGTGTGTGTGTGTGTTTTCCAGTGTGGTGAAGGTTCTGCTGGAAGCTGGTGCCGATCCAAACGCTGGCGACGACTTCAATAACGTTTACGACACATCGCGGGAGAAAGGCATCCACTCACTGGAAGGTAAAAAAAAAAAATGCAACTGTGTGTGTGTGTTTGTTTGAGTGTGTGTGTGTGTGTGTGTGTGTGTGTGTGGTCGCTATATTACACATATGAATCCTAAGTGTAGAGAGGGACATTATGAGACATTATAATTTGCATAAAGATTTGCATACACGTTTCATTTTGCTTGTATTGTTTATTTTTCATGTTTTGTGACAAGTAGTGCATGTTTTATTTGTTTTTCTCCCGAGCTGCACACACACACACACACACACACACACACACACACACACACACACACACACACGAACACACACACAGGCAGGCAGGCTGGTGAAGATACACACACACACACTTTACCCCCTCCAGTCTGTGTTGGGTTTCTGCAGACATATTTATATGGGATATGTATATTGCAGACATTTATATGGCTGTCAGGTTTGGGTCCACGTGGGGCTGGCGTAGCGTGGGGAAGCGTTTCCCAGACGCACACTGATGGATGGGCTAGGGGGGCCTGTGCGACGCTTTATTGGGTTAGCTATGATTATCCCACCCTGTCTCTCCCTCTCTCTCTCTCTCTCATACACACACACACACACAGAGAGAGACACTGCAGAGAGAAACTGTCGTTGAGATAGAGAAGAAAAAGAGTGGGATAGATAGAGGAAGGGAAAGACTGGATGTAAAAAAAAAAGGGAAGGGTGAGAAGGAAGGGATGCAGAGTGAGGTTAAAGATGGAGGAGAAGGAAGAAGATGTGCATTGTTTGTGGGCTTGATGGAGGGAGGGAGGGATTGAAGGAAATGGGTGGGATGATGAGGGAGAGAGGAGGGGAGAGGGAGAGGAAGTCAGGAAATGGATGAGACAAAGTTATTGGGATAAAAGGAGCAGGGGAGGGGAGGGAGGGAGGGAGGGAGGGAGGGGGAGGAGGAAAGAGGGTGCGAGTGATGAAAGGAATTGATGGATACCGAGGAAGAGAGGAAGGAGGCGGAAAAAAATACAAACAGATGATGGAGGAGTGGCACGAGATGAGTGCTCTTATGAAAAAGAGGAGTAAGGAGAGAATGATAGACTATCTGTGTTATTAGTAAGGAGCGAAGCAGAGGAGGCTCTAAAACACAACGCATATTATTCCTATCGTGTCGGACAGTCGAGCTTAAATCTGCGAAAATGAACAAGTCTTGCAAAGTTGGAAACAGGAAAGACAATTTTATAGTCTGCAGTCTTGTCATCATCATACTGACTGGAAACTTATCACTGACTGAGAATTGGTTAAAAAAAGAAAAAAAGAAAAAAGAAAGGTTTTATAGGTTTTAAAAAGGCTTTTGAACAATCCCAGTCTAATTTGGTCATTCATCATTCATCATCATTCTTCAGCTGCTGCAGGAAATGTACTGATCGCATCTACATCGGAGGTGCTTATCCTGTTTCCATCTTTGAGGAATTTTGAGTCTAAACAGATCCACACACAACAACAACAAAAAAAAAAAAAAAAAAAAAAAAAGCTCATTTAAACGACATTATTCTGCCTTTTTTTTTTTTTAAAGTAATTATTCATGTTCATTGTTCATAACCATGTTTCCGGTAAAGTTTTTTTTTTGTTGTGTGTGTGTGTCGTCTCTGTCTCTGTCTCTGTCTCTTCCTGCAGTCCTGGTGTCCAGAGAGGATGAATTCAGCAGCAGGCTCAGCAGTAGGGCTGGTTTCCGTGGTTGCACAGCGCTTCACTACGCCACACTGGCTGATGACACACGCACCGTCAGCATGCTGCTAGATGCTGGTATGTTACACCTCACACCTCCCCACCTCCCCACCTCTCCCTTAAACCCATCACAGCTAACCCTAAAGAGTCTAAATAAACTCTAAAGAAGTCGAAGATCACTCTAACACCCCCCCCCCCCCACCCCCCCCCCACCCCCCACCCCTTCCGCCTTGTTTCTCAACCAAACCAGTGACAAGGTACCACTCACGCTTCCTACATTTCATCTCGCTTTATCCAATTGAGAGGCTCCATCCTGACCACCTATAAGGCACAGAAAGGGAGAACGAGATGAGTGATTGTTCCTCCTGCTTAGATGAAAAATCAAGTCTGTCCCTCGTGATATTAAACTGCAAACTACAGCTGTCACCTGAACTCATTTCACTCACTACCGAAATTTTATTGTCCACCAAAAAAAAGGAAAAGTCCCAGTGGTCCCAGACAGTTTGCTCATCACCCCTCCCTGCAA
>NC_070583.1:32352933-32360433 GCF_027409825.1 Scomber japonicus | reverse complement strand
CCAGCAGTTCCTCCCTTTTAAAGCTTCACTCGTGTCCCAAATTGCATTAAAGCTTCACACCAGGTTGTCAGAAACAGTTGTTGAGTCTGACTGACTGGACAGGATCCAGTCCAGCTCCGCTAATAATGACAGAAGTCTGAACTAATCCAGAGAAATGTGTGTATGATGTATCGCACTTCCTGTACAGTTACCAGCTTTATGAAGTTAAGGCATAAAGCTCAAGTGCTCGTTTCCTATATTGTTAAAGACAGGAAGTAGGGTTAGAGGGGAGGGTTGGACATTTTTCTACACTAGTGCCAATATGATATCTGAGCTTTTAGTATTGATACTAAAAATATACCTTTTATCAGTACTTCAATACTTTTAGGATTCAAAACAAGCTTTTTAGTTTTTTCTGTATTAAATGAGTCTAAAAAAAGGGTAAAATTATTCAAATCTCAAGCTGAACAAAGAATAGGATTTTACGAAGCATTCAACTTCAGCTTTTAGTAGAGTTTTCATTACTGAGTGTTTCTGTATATAACCATACATTTTGGTCGCTAACAAGGTTATAAGGTTGTTTTTTTGTTTTTTTTTGTTTTGGAAAGAAATGAGTAAGGAAGGATAGGAGGAAGGAAGGAAGGAAGGAAGGGAGTAAAGAAGGAAGGGAGGGAGGAGGGGAAGAAGGACGGAAGGAAGGAAGGAAAGAGGGAGACAAGGAAAGGAGGAAGTAAGGATAGAAGGACGGAAGGAAGGGAGGAATGAAGGAAGGAAGGAAGTGAAGAAAGAAGCAAGGGAGGAAAGAAGGAAGGAAGGAAGGAAAGGGGGAAGGAAGGATAGAAGTGCCAATACAATATCTGAGCTTTTGGTACTGATACTAAAATGATACCTTTATCAATACTTCAATACTTTTAGGATTCAAAACAAGGAAGGATAGAAGGACGGAAGGAAGGACGCAAGGAAAGAAGGAAGGAAGTGAGGAAAGAAAGGATGAAGGAAGGATAAAAGGAAGGAAGTGAGTTCAAAAGTATGGAAAGAGGAGGGAGCAAAGAAGGAGGGAAGGAGGGGAAGAACGAAGGAAAAATTATAGAAAGAGGGAGGAAAGAAGAAACAGTCAAAAGAGATGGAGTCAATTTGATCATAAGATATTATATATTATATTTCTTGTCCTTCACTCTTTCTTTCATTTCTTTCCTTCTTTTTCTTCCTTCCTTCCTTCTGATCCAAAAGTATGAAAATCCTCAAAAGTGGAAATATGAAGTGTTTTCAGTACTTTGACTTTAATTTTTCTTTCTTTCTTTCTTTCTTTCTTTCTTTCTTTCTTTCTTTCTTTCTTTCTTTCTTTCTTTCTTTCTTTCTTTCTTTCTTTCTTTCTTTCTTTCTTTCTTCCTTTCTTTCGTCCTTATCTTAAACCATTCCTCCTCATTTACCTTCCAGCTGTAGATAGGAGATGTGTATGTGATGGATGTCAAGAATGTGTTCATACTATGATGGAAAGAAAGAAAGAAAGAAAACAAACATAGCTTTTAAATGCATTGCTGGTTATTTTCCATTATTCTTTCATCCCCACCTCCCAACGTGTTCATGTGGAGGCACGTGTGTGAGGTTGGTGACTGTGGGTTGAGGCCGGTAGCACAGGTCAGGGCAGAAGCCAACGCTAACCATCCTCACTGACAAGCCTTCCTCCGTCCACGCCTGGCACACTCCTCACACGCTGGGTCATTATTACCCTTCCTCTGTTTGACCCCCTCGTGTGTGTGTGTGTGTGTGTGTGTGTGTGTGTGTGTGTGTGTGTGTGTGTGTGTGTGTGTGTGTGTGTGTGTGTGTGTGTGTGTGTGTGTGTGTGTGTGTGTGTGTGTGTGTGAGCTTCAATGGCCCCCAACCTGCAACAACCTGAAAGGAGAGGAGGAAGGGAGGGAGGAAGGAAGGAAGAGGGGAAAGGAGGGAGGGGGGGAGGAAGGAAGGAAAGGAGGGAGGAAGGAAGGGGAGGAAGGAAAGGAGGGAGGGAGGAAGAAGGAAGGAAGGAAAGGAGGGAGGAAGGAAGTAAAAGAAGGAAGGAAAGGAGGGATGGAGGGAGGAAGACAAAAGGAAGGAAGGGAAGGAGGAAAAAGGAAGGAAAGGAGGGAGGGAGGAAGGTAGGGAAGGAGGAAGAAGGAAGGACGGGAGGAAAGAAGGAAGGGAAGAAGAATAAAGGAAGGAAAGGAGGGAGGGAGGAAGGAAAGGAGGGAAGAAGGAAGGTAGGGAAGGAGGAAGAAGGAAGGACGGGAGGAAAGAAAGAAGGAAGGGAAGAAGAAGAAAGGAAGGAAAGGAGAGAGGGAGGAAGGAAAGGAGGGAAGAAGGAGGGAGGGAGGGAGGAAGGAAGGAAAGGAGGAAAGAAGGAAGGGAGAAGGAAGGAAGGGTCCTGGCACACTCCTCACACACCGAGTCATTATTCTTTGACCCCCTTCTGTGTGTGTGTGTGTGTGTCTGTGTGTGTGTGTGTGTGTGTGTGTGTGTGTGTGTCTGTGTGTCTGTGTGTCTGTGTGTCTGTGTGTCTGTGTGTGTTTGTGTGTGTGTGTGTGTGTGTGTGTGTGTGTGTGTGTGTGTGTGTGTGTGTGTGAGCTTCAGTTGCCCCCAACCTGCAACAACCTGCAGTGAGTATAGATTGTTTAATAGTCCGATGGTGCAGGGGTCAGAGTGTGTGTTATTGGCACGCGTTGCAGATATGAAACCCCCTGCTGGGTCATTGCAGTTAGCTTCAGTGACCTTTGACCCCTTGTGCCCTCTCACCCCAGCCTCTCTCTCTCTCCATCGATATTTTGACCCTCCTGCTGAGCTGCTGAGTGAATATTTTATTATATTACAAGATTTTAAAATATTCCTTAAAAGAAGGAGATGATGTTCTGCTCTTGTTCCAACCATTCCTTCCTTCCTTCCTTCCTTCCTTCCTTCCTTCCTTCTTCTTTTCTTCCCTCACTCCTTTCTCCTTTCCTTCCTTCCTCCATCCTTACTCCTTTCCTTTCTTCTCTCCTTACTTCCTTCCTCTTTTCCTCCCTCCCTCCTTCCTTACTCCTTTCCTTCCTTCCTCCATCCTTACTCCTTTCCTTCATTCTCTCCTTACTTCCTTTTTTCCCTCCTTACTCCTTTCCTTCCTTCTCTCCTTCCTTCCTTCCTTCCTCTTTTCCTCCCTCCCTCCCTCCTTACTCCTTTCCTTCCTTCTTTCTCTTCTTACTTCCTTCCTTTTTCCTCCTTACTTCCTTCCTCTTTTCCTCCTTATTCTTTTCCTCCCTCCCTCCCTCCCTCCCTCCTTTCCTTCCTTCCTTCCTTCCTTTTCTCTTTCTTTCCTTCCTCTTTTCCTCCCTCCCTCCCTCCTTACTCCTTTCTTTCCTTTTTCCTTCTTACTCCTTTCCTTCCTTCTCTCTCCTTCCTTCCTTCCTTCCTCTTTTCCTCCCTCCCTCCCTCCCTACTCCTTTCCTTCCTTCCTTCCTTCCTTCCTTCCTCTTTTCCTCCCTCCCTCCCTCCTTACTCCTTTCCTTCCTTCCTTCTCTCCTTATTTCCTTCCTTTTTCCTTCCTTCCTTCCTTCCTCTTTTCCTCCCTACCTCCCTCCCTACCTCCTTCCCTCCCTCCCCCCTTCCTCCCTTGACCTGAAGACAACAGAAGGGGTTAACAGTACCTTTGTGTGTCCATGCTTGCATACAGGTGCCAACCCCCTGCAGACCAACGGTTTGGGACACACAGCGCGGGCCTACGCTAAAGAGGGAGAAGTAGGCACGGTCCTGCAGGAGTGGGAGGGGAAGGTAAGACACACGGATCACATTCATACAAACACAAATGATCATCCATACAAGCTGTGCTGAATGTGCAAGCAATTAAAGCATCACTGGTTTCCATGCGTAACAAATGTTTTGATAGTCGTTTCCTGTGGTCTGGTCCGGTCTGGTCCGGTCTGGTCTGGTCTGGTCTCTGTGACTCAGCACTCAGCAGACATCTGTGTCATTTATTTGACGTCACGCCCACAGACACTCTCTCTTCAGGAGGTCTGTGTCGGTCTGGTGAATGAGTGACAGGTGCTTTTTGAGTGTTAGAGATGTGAAAGCTGGTAGAGGTTAACTGGGGTTAAAAGCATGTCGAGGAGTAAAGCTGGTAAACATCAATATAATAAATAATAGCACAAAAAGTAAAGACATGTGTTTGGTTCCTCCACACACTACTGAGATAAAGTGTTAAATTACCAATTGTCTTGTTTCTTCAGTCAATAGCAGAATAAGCTGTTGGGCATTGGCAGAGAAGATTTGACAAATTTTTCATGGTTGCAACCCAGATACTCAGCTCTGCAGCTCATCCAACAAATGCATATTCCTTATAAATGTGGCTCCATTTAAAAGGGAAATAAACGAGCTTTCCAACAGTATAAGATTTATTGCCAAGAAGCATTATTACAACAAAGAAATAATCTACCAAACACAAATGTCCTTACTTTTGGTGCTATGTTTATTTAGAACATAACATGACATAATCTTGAGTTTAATGATATTGTGACATCGTTGCTCCTCTTCAATTTGCAAAGTTGCAGCAGTCAACATTCACATTTCCAGTGTTTCTCTCCAAAACTAGCATGTAAATATTTTCTGAAAGCATCAAAATATGGTCTCATTATTGATATTCAGGTCTAAAATATACTAATAAAATACTGTCTTTTACCATTTATGTAACCCTCCTGTTGTACTCGAGTCAAGGAAGGAAGGGAGGAAGAAGGAAAGGAAGGAAAGGAGGGAGGAAGAAAGGAAAAGAGGAAAGGAGGGAGGAAGGAAATAAGGACAGTGGACAGTGGAGAAGGGAGGGGGATAAGGGGAGGAAAGAAAGGAAGGAAGGAAAGCAAGACAGAAGAAAGGGGGTGGAGGAAGGAAGGGAGGAAAGAGAGAAGAAAGGAGGAAGGAAAGAAAGAAGGAAGGAGGGAGGGAGAAAGGAAAAGAGGAAGGAAGGAAATAAGGATAGAGGAGGGAGGGGAGGAAAGAAAGGAAAGAAGGACAGAAGGCAGGAAGAAAGGGGGATGGAGGATGAAAAGAAGTAAGGGAGGAAAGAGAGAAGGAAGGAAGGATGGAGGACGGAAGGAAGGAAGGAAGGAACAGTCAAAACAGACAGGGTCAATTTGACCCGGGAGGACGACAGGAAGGTTAACAGTTTTAGATGCATGTACTAAAATCTTCCTCTGAATTCTTGCTTGAACAAATCTACACAAATCAAAGCATTGACACAATAACAGACACTTTGAAAATAAAGTAGGGAAGCTGAGATCAGTTGACTGTGAGATAAATGATTTATCTCTTTGTCTCATATATTTATTTTCAGGGTAATTCAGAAGCTTTGTTAGTTTAGACTGAACACAACTCTCAAAGCAGCTGATCTACAGACTGACTGATCAGCTCTTTGTATTTCACAGGTGTGCAGTATATAGTATAGTAGTTGGAGTTGGGTCTGTTCTTTTCTTAAATAAAACTTGAGTTACCCGTAGTTATCTTCTTGGCTTGACAGCAGGCCAGAGCTAAGCAAGATGGAGAGAGAGAATTAACAGTCTGCCTCCACTGCGGGGAGAAAAGCTGGAGTCTCGGAGACAAAGAGGAGAGGATGAATGAGTCATGGTGTATAGCTGCAAGAAGCTGAGGATGATGGAGGTGAGGAAGGGGAAAGGAGGTGTGAGAGAAAAAGAGACAAGAAAATGTGGGGAAAGATAGGAGGGAAAGTAAAGATATGGGCAATAAAGAAAAGAAAAAGAAGAAGAAAGGAGAAATGGAAGAGATGAAATCAGCAGAGAGGAAGGGGGGATGTGTGTTGGGGGAAATGGAGGCGAAGGAAGATGGAGAGAGAGAGGTAGAGGAGTGTAACAGGAGGAGGACAGGAAGCTGATAGCTGCTGGTTAATGAGGAGGAAATGTCTAAGTTAAAGGTTTAAAAAAAAAAGTTGCACAGTTTTAAAAAATGCGATGCATGATTTAACAAAATGATTGGTGTCAAAAATATTTATAACCAAGCTAAAAAATTATATGAAAATGAGGGAAACACTATAAACGCTATTAACCCTCCTGTTGTCCTTGAGGAAAGGAAGGAAGGGAGGAAGAAAGGAAGGGAGAGAGAAAGGAAAGGAGGGAGGAAGGGAGGAAAGAAGAAGGAAGGAAAGGAGGGAGGAAGGAAGGAAGAAGAAAGGAAGGGAGAGAGGAAGGAAAGGAGGGAGGAAGGAAGGAAGGAAGGAAGAGAGGAAGGAAAGGAGGGGTGGAGGAAGGAAGGAAGGAAGGGAGAGAGGAAGGAAAGGAGGCAGAGAGGGAGGAAGGAGGGAAGGAAAGAGGGAAGGAAGGAAAGGAAGGAGGGAGTGAGGAAGAAAGGGAGGAAAGAAGGAAAGGGAGGGAAGGGAGGACTGAAGGAAGGAAGGAATGAAAGAAGGGAGGAAAAAAGAAGGAGGGAAAGGAGGGAGGGAGGAGGGAAGGAAGAAGAAAAGAAGGGAGAGAAGGAAGGAAAGGAGATAGGAAGGAAAGGAGGGAAGGAGGTAGGAAGAAGGAAGGAAAGGAAGGAAGGAAAGGAGGGAGGATGGAAGGAAAGTAGCAATAGTCAAAACAGTCAGGGTCAATTTGACCCGAGAGGACGACAGGAAGGTTAAAGTAAATCTGTTTCCAGCGATGTTTAAAATATTGGAGCAGCTACTTTTCTGTCTGACTAAATATAACTCAACTGAAACGAAGCTCTTCAGTTTATTTACACGCAGGAACTAATTTCCCAGCATGCAAAGGTCACTTCTCTCTGTATGACATTACGCAGCAATAATCTCTCTTATCGGGAGAAATGAAAGAAGTGAAAATGGTATCCGGGCGTCTTCAGAGATAAATGATATTTATTTAGTCCAGAATCACAAATAAAGGCTTCAACGAACGACTGTAATAATAAAAAGAGAGAAACATGCTGATTATGCTTCTAGGCCCAGATTCAAAGACTTCAGGGGTGTCAAACATGAGGCCCGTGGGCCAGAACCGGCCCGCCCTAGAGGTCCAATCCGGCCCAGTTTCCTTCTTCCTCTTTTCCTTCCTTCCTTCCATCTGTCCTTCCTACCTTTCTGATTCATTCCTTCCTTCCAATCTTCTTTTCCTTCATTCCTTCCTTCCTTCCATCTGTCCTTTTTCCCTTCCTTCCTTCCTTCCGATCTTTCCTTCCTTCCTTCCTTCCTTCCGATCTTCTTCCCTTCCTTCCTTCTTTCCTTCCTTCCGATCTTCCCTTCCTTCCTTCCTTCCGATCTTCTTTTCCTTCCTTCCTTCCATCTGTCCTTCTTCCCTTCCTTCCTTCCTTCCTTCCTTCCTTCCTTCCGATCTTCCCTTCCTTCCATCTTTCCTTCCTGTATTTTCTTCCTTTTTCCTCTTTTCCTTCCTTCCATCTGTCCTTCCTACCTTTCTTCCTTCATTCCTTCCTTCTGATCTTCTTTTCCTTCCTTCCTTCCATCTGTCCTTCTTTCCTTCCGATCTTCCCTTCCTTCCTTCCTTCCTTCCTTCCTTCCTTCCTTCC